>NW_025727743.1:0-55094 GCF_021461385.2 Schistocerca piceifrons
CTTAAGTCGGTATTGTGCCTTTTGTATTAAATTCCGATGCAATTTCTTTGTTTCATCGTCAATAAGAAGGTCCAAGCGATACAGTAAACCTGAAGTGAAGCATCGGAATCTAAAACTGGACTCACAGGAGAAGTTCAAATCGTAGAAAGTGAGAGTGTCACTCCTCTTGTACTTAAGTCGTTATTGTGCCTGTTATATTAAATTCGGATGCAATTTCTAAGTTTCATCGTCAATAAGAAGGTCCAAGGGATACAGTAAACCTGAAGTGAAGCATCGGAATCTAAAACTGGACTCACAGGAGAGGTTCAAATCATAGAAAGTGAGAGTGTCAGTCCTCTTGTACTTAAGTCGGCATTGTGCATTTTGGTTTGAATTCCGATGCAATTTCTGTGTCTCATCGTCAATAAGAAGGTGAAAGGTATACAGTAAACCTGAAGTGAAGCATCGGAATCCAAAACTGGACTCACAGGAGAGGTTCAAATCATAGAATGAGAGAGTGTCAGTCCTCTTGTACTTAAGTCGGCATTGTGCCATTTGTATTAAACTTGGATGCAATTTCTGTGTTTCATCGTCAATAAGAAGGTCCAAGGAATACAGTAAACCTGACGTGAAGCATCGGAATCTAAAACTGAACTCACAGGAGAGGTTCAAATCATAGAAAGTGAGAGTGTCAGTCCTCTTGTAATTAAGTCGGCATTATGCCATTTGTATATATTTCGGATTCAATTTCTGTGTTTCATCGTTAATAAGAAGGTCCAAGGGATACAGTAAACCTAAAGTGAAGCATCGGAATCTAAAACTGGACTCACAGGAGAGGTTCAAATCATAGAAAGTGAGTGTGTCAGTCCTCTTGTACTTAAGTCGGCATTGTGCCTTTTGAATTTAATTCTGATGCAATCTCTGTGTTTCATCGTCAATAAGACGGTTCAAGGTATACAGTAAACCTGAAGTGAAGCATCGGAATCTAAAACTGGACTCACAGGAGAGGTTCCAATTATAGAATGTGAGAGTGTCAGTCCTCTTGTCCTTAAGTCGGCATTGTGCATTTTGGTTTGAATTCCGATGCAATATTTGTGTCTCATCGTCAATAAGAAGGTGCAAGGTATACAGTAAACGTGAAGTGAAGCATCGGAATCTAACACTGGACTCACAGGAGAGGTTCAAATCATAGAATGTGAGAGTGTCAGTCCTCTTGTACTTAAGTCGGCATTGTGCCTTTTGTCTTAAATTCCGATGCAATTTCTGTGTCTCATCGTCAATAAGAAGGTGCAAGGTATACAGTGAACCTGAAGTGAAACTTCGGAAACTAAAACTGGACTCACAGCGGAGGGAGTCAGTCCTCTTGTACTTAAGTCGCCAATGTGCCTTTTGTATTAAATTCGGATGCAATATCTGTGTTTCATCGTCAATAAGAAGGTCCAAGGGATACAGTAAACCTGAAGTGAAGCATCGGAATCTAAAACTGGACTCACAGGAGAGTTTCAAATCATAGAAAGTTAGAGTGCCAGCCCTCTTGTACTTAAGACGGCATTGTGCCTTTTGTATTACATTCGGATGCAAACTCTGTGTTTCATCGTCAATAAGAAGGTCCAAGTGATACAGTAATCCTGAAGTGAAGCATCGGAGACTAAAACTAGACTCACAGGAGAGGTTCAAATCATAGAAAGTGAGAGTGTCAGTGCTCTTGTACTTAAGTCGGCATTGTGCCTTTTGTATTAAGTTCCGATGCAATTTCTGTGTCTCATCGTCAATAAGAAGGTGCAAGGTATACAGTAAACCTGAAGTGAAGCATCGGAATCTAAAACTGGACTCACAGGAGAGGTTCAAATCATACAAAGTTAGAATGTCAGTCCTCTTGTACATAAGTCGGCATTGTTCCTTTTGTATTAAATTCGGATGCAATTTCTGTGTTTCATCGTCAATAAGAAGGTGCAAGATATACAGTAAACCTGATGTGAAGCATCGGAATCTAAAACTGGACTCACAGGAGCGGTTCAAATCGTAGAAAGTGAGAGTGTCAGTCCTTTAGTACTTAACTCGGCATTGTACCATTTGTATTAAATTCGGATGCAATTTCTGTGTTTCATCGTCAATAAGAAGGTCCAAGGGATACAGTAAACCTGAAGTGAAGCATCGGAATCTAAAACTGGACTTACAGGAGAGGTTCAAATCATAGAAAGTTAGAGTGTCACTCGTCTTCTACTTAAGTCGGTATTGCTCCTTTTGTATTAAATTCCGATGCAATTTATGTGTTTCATCGTCAATAAGAAGGTCCAAGGGATACAGTAAACCTGAAGTGAAGCTTCGGAATCTAAAACTGGACTCACAGGAGAGGTTCAAATCAAAGAATGTGAGAGTGTCAGTCCTCTTGTACTTAAGTCGGCACTGTGCCTTTTGAATTTAAAACCGATGCAATTTCTGTGTTTCATCGTCAATAAGAAGGACCAAGGAATACAGTAAACCTGAAGTGAAGCATCGGAATCTAAAACTGGACTCACAGGAGAGGTTCAAATCATAGAAAGTGAGAGTGTCAGTCCTCTTGTCCTTAAGTCGGCATTGTGCCTTTTGGCTTAAATTCCGATGCAATTTCTGTGTCTCATCGTCAACAAGACGGTGCAAGGTATACAGTAAACCTGAAGTGATGGATCGGAATCTAAAACTGGACTCACAGGAGAGGTTCAAATCATAGCTTGTGAGAGTGTCAGTCCTCTTGTACTTAAGTCGGCATTGTGCCTTTTGTCTTAAATTCCGATGCAATTTCTGTGTCTCATCGTTAATAAGAAGGTGCAAGGTATACAGTGAACCTGAAGCGAAGCTTCGGAATCTAAAACTGGACCCACAGGGGAGGGTATCAGTCCTCTTGTACTTAAGTCGCCATTGTGCCTTTTGTATTAAATTCGGATGCAATTTCTGTGTTTCATCGTCAATAAGAAGGACCAAGGGATACAGTAAACCTGAAGTGAAGCAACGGAATCTGAAACTGGACTCACAGGAGGGATTCAAATCATAGAAAGCGAGAGTGTCAGACCTCTTTTACTTAAGTCGGCATTGTGTCTTTTGTATTAAATTCCGATGCAATTTCTGTGTCTCATCTTCAATAAGAAGGTGCAAGGTATACAGTAAACCAGAAGTGAAGCATCGGAATCTAAAACTGGACTCACAGGAGAGGATCAAATCATAGAAGGTGAGAGTGTCATAGCTCTTGTACTTTAGTCGGCATTGTGCCATGTGTATTATATTCCGATGCAATTTCTGTGTTTCAACGTCAATAAGAAGGTCCAAGGAATACTGTAAACCTGAAGTGAAGCATCGGAATCTAGAACTGGACTCGCGGGAGAGGTTCAAATCATAGAAAGTGAGAGTATTAGTCCTCTTGTAATGAAGTCGGCATTATGCCGTTTGTATTAAATTCGGATGCAATTTCTGTGTTTCATCGTCAATAAGAAGGTCGAAGGTATACGGTAAACCTGAAGTGAAGCATCGGAATCCAAAACTGGACTCACAGAAGAGGTTCAAAACATAGAGAGTTAGCGTGTCAGTCCTCTTGTACTTCAGTCGGTATTGTGCCGTTTGTATTAAATTCCGATGCAATATCTTTGTTTCATCGTCAATAAGAAGGTCCAAGCGATACAGTAAACCTGAAGTGAAGCGTGGAATCTAAAACTGGACTCACAGGAGAAGTTCAAATCGTAGAAAGTGAGAGTGTCACTCCTCTTGTACTTACGTCGATATTGTGCCTTTTGTCTTAAATTCCGATGCAATTTCTGTGTCTCATCGTCAATAAGAAGGTGCAAGGTATACAGTAAACCTGAAGTGAAGCATCGGAATCCAAAACTGGACTCACAGGAGAGGTTCAAATCATAGAATGAGAGAAAGTCAGTCCTCTTGTACTTAAGTCGGCATTGTGCCATTTGTATTACACTCGGATGCAATTTCTGTGTTTCATCGTCAATAAGAAGGTCCACGGAATACAGTAAACCTGACGTGACGCATCGGAATCTAAAACTGGACTCACAGGAGAGGTTCAAATCATAGAAAGTGAGAGTGTCAGTCCTCTTGTAATTAAGTCGGCATTATGCCATTTGTATATACTTCGGATTCAATTTCTGTGTTTCATCGTCAATAAGAAGGTCCAAGGGATACAGTAAACCTGAAGTGAAGCATCGGAATCTAAAACTGGACTCACAGGAGAGGTTCAAATCGTAGAAAGTTAGAGTGTCAGTCCTCTAGTACTTAAGTCGGCATTGTACCATTTTTATTAAATTCGGATGCAATTTCTGTGTTTCATCGTCAATAAGAAGGTCCAAGGGATACAGTAAACCTGAAGTGAAGCATCGGAATCTAAAACTGGACTCACAGGAGAGGTTCAAATCATAGAAAGAGAGAGTGTCAGTCCTCTTGTCCTTAAGTCGGCATTGTGCATTTTGGTTTGAATTCCGATGCAATATCTGTGTCTCATCGTCAATAAGAAGGTGCAAGATATACAGTAAACGTGAAGTGAAGCATCGGAATCGAACACTGGACTCACAGGAGAGGTTCAAATCATAGAATGTGAGAGTGTCAGTCCTCTTGTACTTAAGTCGGCATTGTGCCTATTGTCTTAAATTCCGATGTAATTTCTGTGTCTCATCGTTAATAAGAAGCTGCAAGGTATACAGTGATCATGAAGTGAAGCATCGGAAACTAAAACTGGACTCACAGGGGTGGGGGTCAGTCCTCTTGTACTTAAGTCGCCATTGTGCCTTTTGTATTAAATTCGGATGCAATTTCTGTGTTTCATCGTCAATAAGAAGGTCCAAGTGATACAGTAAACCTGAAGTGAAGCATCGGAATCTGAAACTGGACTCACAGGAGAGGTTCAAATCATAGAAAGTGAGAGTGTCAGTCTTCTTGTACTTAAGTCGGCATTGTGCCTTTTGTATTAAATTCCGATGCAATTTCTGTGTCTCAACGTCAATAAGATGGTGCAAGGTATACAGTAAACCTGAAGTGAAGCATCGGAATCTAAAACTGGACTCACAGGAGAGGTTCAAATCATACAAAGTTAGAATGTCAGTCCTCTTGTACATAAGTCGGCATTGTGCCTTTTGTATTAAATTTGGATGCAATTTCTGTGTTTGATCGTCAATAAGAAGGTGCAAGATATACAGTAAACCTGAAGTGAAACATCGGAATCTAAAACTGGACTCACAGGAGAGGTTCAAATCGTAGAAAGTGAGAGTGTCAGTCCTCTAGTACTTAAGTCGGCATTGTACCATTTTTATTAAATTCGGATGCAATTTCTGTGTTTCATCGTCAATAAGAAGGTCCAAGGGATACAGTAAACCTGAAGTGAAGCATCGGAATCTAAAACTGGACTCACTGGAGAGGTTCAAATCATAGAAAGTGAGAGTGTCAGCCCTCTTGTACTTAAGTCGGCATTGTGCTATTTGTATTAAATTCGGATGCAATTTCTATGTTTCATCGTCAATAAGAAGGTCCAAGGGATATAGTAAACCTGAAGTGAAGCATCGGAATCTAAAACTGGACTCACAGCAGAGGTTCAAATCATTGAAAGTGAGAGTGTCAGTCCTCTTGTACTTAAGTCGGAATTGTACCTTTTGTCTTAAATTCCGATCAAAAATCTGTGTCTCATCGTCAATAAGAAGGTGCAAGGTATACAGTAAACCTGACGTGAAGCATCGGAATCCAAAACTGGACTCACAGGAGAGGTTCAAATCATAGAATGAGAGAGTGTCAGTCCTCTTGTACTTAAGTCGGCATTGTGCCATTTGTATTAAACTCGGATGCAATTTCTGTGTTTCATCAATAATAAGAAGGTCCAAGGAATACAATAAACCTGACGTGAAGCATCGGAATCTAAAACTGGACTCACAGGAGAGGTTCAAATCATAGAAAGTGAGAGTGTCAGTCCTCTTGTAATTAAGTCGGCATTATGCCATTTGTATATATTTCGGATTCAATTTCCGTGTTTCATCGTCAATAAGAAGGTCCAAGGGATACAGTAAACCTAAAGTGAAGCATCGGAATCTAAAACTGAACTCACAGGAGAGGTTCAAATCATAGAAAGTGAGAGTGTCAGTCCTCTTGTACTTAAGTCGCCATTGTGCCTTTTGAATTTAATTCTGATGAGATCTCTGTCTTTCATCGTCAATAAGACGGATCAAGGTATACAGTAAACCTGAAGTGGAGCATCGGAATCTAAAACTGGACTCACAGGAGAGGTTCAAATCATAGAAAGTGAGAGTGTCAGCCCTCTTGTTCTTAAGTCGGCATTGTGCCTTTTGTCTTAAATTCGGATGCAATTTCTGTGTCTCATCGTTAATAAGAAGGTGCAAGGTATACAGTAAACGTGAAGTGAAGCATCTAAATCTAACACTGGACTCACAGGAGAGGTTCAAATCATAGAAAGTGAGAGTGTCAGTCCTCTTGTACTTAAGTCGGCATTGTGCCTTTTGTCTTAAATTCGGATGCAATTTCTGTGTCTCATCGTTAATAAGAAGGTGCAAGGTATACAGTGAACCTGAAGCGAAGCTTCGGAATCTAAAACTGGACCCACAGGGGAGGGTATCAGTCCTCTTGTACTTAAGTCGCCATTGTGCCTTTTGTATTAAATTCGGATGCAATTTCTGTGTTTCATCGTCAATAAGAAGGTCCAAGGGATACAGTAAACCTGAAGTGAAGCAACGGAATCTGAAACTGGACTCACAGGAGGGATTCAAATCATAGAAAGCGAGAGTGTCAGACCTCTTTTACTTAAGTCGGCATTGTGTCTTTTGTATTAAATTCCGATGCAATTTCTGTGTCTTATCTTCAATAAGAAGGTGCAAGGTATACAGTAAACCAGAAGTGAAGCATCGGAATCTAAAACTGGACTCACAGGAGAGGATCAAATCATAGAAGGTGAGAGTGTCAGAGCTCTTGTACTTAAGTCGGCATTGTGCCATGTGTATTATATTCCGATGCAATTTCTGTGTTTCAACGTCAATAAGAAGGTCCAAGGAATACTGTAAACCTGAAGTGAAGCATCGGAATCTAGAACTGGACTCGCGGGAGAGGTTCAAATCATAGAAAGTGAGAGTATTAGTCCTCTTGTAATGAAGTCGGCAATATGCCGTTTGTATTAAATTCGGATGCAATTTCTGTGTTTCATCGTCAATAAGAAGGTCGAAGGGATACGGTAAACCTGAAGTGAAGCATCGGAATCCAAAACTGGACTCACAGAAGAGGTTCAAAACATAGAGAGTTAGCGTGTCAGTCCTCTTGTACTTCAGTCGGTATTGTGCCGTTTGTATTAAATTCCGATGCAATTTCTTTGTTTCATCGTCAATAAGAAGGTCCAAGCGATACAGTAAACCTGAAGTGAAGCGTCGGAATCTAAAACTGGACTCACAGGAGAAGTTCAAATCGTAGAAAGTGAGAGTGTCACTCCTCTTGTACTTACGTCGATATTGTGCCATTTGTCTTAAATTCCGATGCAATTTCTGTGTCACATCGTCAATAAGAAGGTGCAAGGTATACAGTAAACCTGAAGTGAAGCATCGGAATCTAAAACTGGACTCACAGGAGAGGTTCAAATCGCAGAAAGTGAGAGTGTCAGTCCTCTAGTACTTAAGTCGGCATTGTACCATTTTTATTAAATTCGGATGCAATTTCTGTGTTTCATCGTCAATAAGAAGGTCCAAGGGATACAGTGAACCTGAAGTGAAGCATCGGAATCTAAAACTGGACTCACAGGAGAGGTTCAAATCATAGAAAGAGAGAGTGTCAGTCCTCTTGTCCTTAAGTCGGCATTGTGCATTTTGGTTTGAATTCCGATGCAATATCTGTGTCTCATCGTCAATAGGAAGGTGCAAGATATACAGTAAACGTGAAGTGAAGCATCGGAATCTAACACTGGACTCACAGGAGAGGTTCAAATCATAGAATGTGAGAGTGTCAGTCCTCTTGTACTTAAGTCGGCATTGTGCCTTTTGTCTTAAATTCCGATTCAATTTCTGTGTCTCATCGTCAATAAGAAGCTGCAAGGTATACAGTGATCCTGAAGTGAAGCTTCGCAAACTAAAACTGGACTCACAGGGGAGGGGGTCAGTCCTCTTGTACTTAAGTCGGCATTGTGCCTTTTGTATTAAATTCCGATGCAATTTCTGTGTTTCATCGTCAATAAGAAGGTCCAAGGGATACAGTAAACCTGAAGTGAAGCATCGGAATCTAAAACTGGACTCACAGGAGAGTTTCAAATCATAGAAAGTTAGAGTGTCAGCCCTCATGTACTTAAGACGGCATTGTGCCTTTTGTATTACATTCGGATGCAAACTCTGTGTTTCATCGTCAATAAGATTGTCCAAGTGATACAGTAATCCTGAAGTGAAGCATCGGAATTTAAAACTCGACTCACAGGAGAGGTTCAAATCATAGAAAGTGAGAGTGTCAGTCCTCTTGTACTTAAGTCGGCATTGTGATTTTTGTATTAAATTCCGATGCAATTTCTCTGTCTCATCGTCAATAAGAAGGTGCAAGGTATACAGTAAACATGAAGTGAAGCATCAGAATCTAAAACTGGACTCACAGGAGAGGTTCAAATCATACAAAGTTAGAATGTCAGTCCTCTTGTACATAAGTCGGCATTGTGCCTTTTGTATTAAATTCGGATGCAATTTCAGTGTTTCATCGTCAATTAGAAGGTGCAAGATATACAGTAAACCTGATGTGAAGCATCGGAATCTAATACTGGACTCACAGGAGAGGTTCAAATCGTAGGAAGTGAGAGTGTCAGTCCTCTAGTACTTAAGTCGGCATTGTACCATTTGTAATAAATTCAGATGCAATTTCTGTGTTTCATCGTCAATAGGAAGGTCCAGGGGATACAGTAATCCTGAAGTGAAGCATTGGAATCTAAAACTGGACTCACAGGAGAGGTTCAAATTGTAGAAAGTTAGAGTGTCACTCCTCTTCTACTTAAGTCGGTATTGTGCCTTTTTAATTAAATTCCGATGCAATTTCTGTGTTTCATCGTCAATAAGAAGGTGCAAGGTATACAGTAAACCTGAAGTGAAGCTTCGGAATCTAAAACTGGACTCACAGGAGAGGTTCAAATCATAGAATGTGAGAGTGTCAGTCCTCTTGTACTTAAATCGGCATTGTGCCTTTCGAATTTAAATCCGATGCAATTTCTGTGATTCATCGTCAATAAGAAGGACCAAGGAATACAGTAAACCTGAAGTGAAGCATCGGAATCTAAAACTGGACTCACAGGAGAGGTTCAAATCATAGAAAGTTAGAGTGTCAGTCCTCTTGTCCTTAAGTCGGCATTGTGCCTTTTGGCTTAAGTTCCGATGCAATTTCTGTGTCTCATCGTCAATAAGACGGTGCAAGGTATACAGTAAACCTGAAGTGATGCATCGGAATGTAAAACTGGACTCGCAGGAGAGGTTCAAATCATAGAATGTGAGGGTGTCAGTCCTCTTGTACTTAAGTCGGCATTGTGCATTTTGTCTTAAATTCCGATGCAATTTCTGTGTCTCATCGTCAATAAGAAGCTGCAAGGTATACAGTGAACCTGAAGTGAAGCTTCGCAAACTAAAACTGGACTCACAGGGGAGGGGGTCAGTCCTCTTGTACTTAAGTCGGCATTGTGCCTTTTGTATTAAATTCCGATGCAATTTCTGTGTTTCATCGTCAATAAGAAGGTCCAAGGGATACAGTAAACCTGAAGTGAAGCATCGGAATCTAAAACTGGACTCACAGGAGAGTTTCAAATCATAGAAAGTTAGAGTGTCAGCCCTCATGTACTTAAGACGGCATTGTGCCTTTTGTATTACATTCGGATGCAAACTCTGTGTTTCATCGTCAATAAGAAGGTCCAAGTGATACAGTAAACCTGAAGTGATGCATCGGAATCTAAAACTGGACTCGCAGGAGAGGTTCAAATCATAGTTTGTGAGGGTGTCAGTCCTCTTGTACTTAAGTCGGCATTGTGCCTTTTGTCTTAAATTCCGATGCAATTTCTGTGTCTCATCGTTAATAAGAAGGTGCATGGTATACAGTAAACCTGAAGTGAAGCATCGGACTCTAAAGCTGGACTCACAGGAGAAGTTCAAATCATAGAAAGTTAGAGACTCACTCCTCTTGTACTTACGTGGGTATTGTGCCTTTTGTATTAAATTCGGATGCAATTTCTGTGTTTCATCGTCAATAAGAAGGTCCACGGGATACAGTAAAACTGAAGGGAATCATCGGAATCTAAAACTAAACTCACAGGAGAGGTTCAAATCATAGAAAGTCAGAGTGTCAGTCCTCTTGTACTTAAGTCCGCATTGTGCCCTTTGAATTTAATTCCGATGCAATTTCAGTGTTTCATCGTCAATAAGATGGTGCAAGGTATACAGTAAACCTGAAGTGAAGCATCGGAATCTAAAACTGGACTCACAGGTGAGGATCAAATCATAAAATGTGAGAGTGTCAGTCCTCTTGTACTTAAGTCGGCATTGTGCCGTTTGTATTAAATTCCGTTGCAATTACTGTGTCTCATCGTCAATAAGAAGTTGCAAGGTATACAGTAAACCTGAAGTGAAGCATCGGAATCTAAAACTGGACTCACTGGAGAGGTTCAAATCATAGAAAGTGAGAGTGTCAGCCCTCTTGTACTTAAGTCGGCATTGTGCCATTTGTATTAAATTCGGATGCAATTTCTATGTTTCATCGTCAATATAAAGGTCCAATGGATACAGTAAACCTGAATTGAAGCATCGGAATCTAAAACAGGACTCACAGGAGAGGTTCAAATCATAGAAAGTGAGCGTGTCAGTCCTCTTGTACTTAAGTCGGTATTATGCCATTTGTATTAAATTCGGATGCAATTTCTGTGTTTCATCGTCAATAAGAAGGTGCAAGGTATAGAGTAAACCTTAACTGAAGCTTCGGAATCTAAAACTGGACTCACAGGTGAGGTTCAAATCATAGAAAGTGAGAGTGTCAGTCCTCTTGTACTTAAGTCGGCATTGTGCCATTTGTATTAAATTCGGATGCAATTTCTGTGTTTCGTCGTCAATAAGAAGTTCCAATGGATACAGAAAGCCTGAAGTGAAGCATCGGAATCTAAAACTGGACTCACAGGAGAGGTTCAAATCATAGAAAGTGAGAGTGTCAGTCCTCTTGTAATTAAGTCGGCATTATGATATTTGTATTAAATTCGGATGCAATTTCTGTGTTTCATCGTCAATAAGAAGGTGCAAGGTATACAGTAAACCTGAAGTGAGGCATCGGAATCTAAAACTGGACTCACAGGAGAGGTTCAAATCATGGAAAGTTAGAGTGTCAGTCTTCTTGTGCTTCAGTCGCCATTGTGCCTTTTGTATTAAATTCGGATGCTATTTCTGTGTTTCATCGTCAATAAGAAGGTCCAAGGGATACAGTAAACCCGAAGTGAAGCATCGGAATCTAAAACTGGACTCACAGGAGAGGTTCAAATTGTAGAAAGTTAGAGTGTCACTCCTCTTCTACTTAAGTCGGTATTGTGCCTTTTTTATTAAATTCCGATGCAATTTCTGTGTTTCATCGTCAATAATAAGGTGCAAGGTGTACAGTAAACCTGAAGTGAAGCTTCGGAATCTAAAACTGGACTCACAGGAGAGGTTCAAACCATAGAATGTGAGAGTGTCAGTCCTCTTGTACTTAAATCGGCATTGTGCCTTTTGAATTTAAATCCGATGCAATTTCTGTGTTTCATCGCCAATAAGAAGGACCAAGGAATACAGTAAACCTGAAGTGAAGCATCGGAATCTAAAACTGGACTCACAGGAGAGGTTCAAATCATAGAAAGTGAGCGTGTCAGTCCTCTTGTAGTTAAGTCGGTATTATGCCATTTGTATTAATTTCGGATGCAATTTCTGTGTCTCATCGTTAATAAGACGGTGCAAGGTATACAGTGAACCTGATGCGAAGCTTCGGAATCAAAAACTGGACCCACAGGGGAGGGTATCAGTCCTCTTGTACTTAAGTCGCCATTGTGCCTTTTGTATTAAATTCGGATGCAATTTCTGTGTTTCATCGTCAATAAGAAGGTCCAAGGGATACAGTAAACCTGAAGTGAAGCATCGGAATCTGAAACTGGACTCACCGGAGGGATTCAAATCATAGAAAGTGAGAGTGTCTGTCCTCTTTTACTTAAGTCGGCAATGTGCTTTTGTATTAAATTCGGACCCAATTTCTGTGTCTCAACGTCAATAAGAAGGTGCAAGGTATACAGTAAAATAGAAGTGAAGCATCTGAATCTAAAACTGGACTCACAGGAGAGGTTCAAATCATAGAAGGTGAGAGTGTCAGTCCTCTTGTACTTAAGTCGGCATTGTGCCATGTGTATTAAATTCGGATGCAATTTCTGTGTTTCAACGTCAATAAGAAGGTCCATGGAATACAGTAAACCTGAAGTGAAGCATCGGAATCTAGAACTGGACTCACGGGAGAGGATCAAATCATAGAAAGTGAGAGTGTCAGTCCTCTTGTAATGAAGCCAGCATTATGCCGTTTGTATTAAATTCGGATGCAATTTCTGTGTTTCATCGTCAATTAGAAGGTCCAAGGGATACAGTAAACCTGAAGTGAAGCATCGGAATCTAAAACAGGACTCACAGGGCAGGGTGTCAGTCCTCTTGTACTTAATTCGCCATATTGCCTCTTGTATTAAATTCGGATGCAATTTCTGTGTTTCATCGTCAATAAGAAGGTGCAAGGTATACAGTAAACCTGAAGTGAAGCTTCGAAATCTAAAATTGGACTCACAGGTGAGGTTCAAATCATAGAAAGTGAGAGTGTCAGTCCTCTTGTACTTAAGTCGGCATTGTGCCATTTGTATTAAATTCGGTTGCAATTTCTGTGTTTTTTAATCGTCAATAAGAAGGTGCAAGGTATACAGTAAACCTGAAGTGAAGCATCGGAATCTAAAGCTGGACTCACGGGAGAAATTCAAATCATAGAAAGTTAGAGACTCACTCCTCTTGTACTTAAGTTGGTATTGTGCCTTTTGTATTAAATTCGGATGCAATTTCTGTGTTTCATCGTCAATAAGAAGGTCCACGGGATACAGTAAAACTGAAGGGAATCATCGGAATCTAAAACTAAACTCACAGGAGAGGTTCAAATGATAGAAAGTCAGAGTGTCAGTCCTCTTGTACTTAAGTCCGCATTGTGCCCTTTGAATTTAATTCCGATGCAATTTCCGTGTTCCATCGTCAATAAGAAGGTGCAAGGTATACAGTAAACCTGAAGTGAAGCATCGGAATCTAAAACTGGACTCACAGGAGAGGTTCAAATCATAGAAAGTGATAGTGTCAGTCCTCTTGTAATTAAGTCGGCATTATGCCATTTGTATTAAATTCGGATGCAATTTCTGTGTTTCATCGTCAATAAGAAGGTGCATGGTATACAGTAAACCTGAAGTGAAGCATCGAACTCTAAAGCTGGACTCACAGGAGAAGTTCAAATCATAGAAAGTTAGAGACTCACTCCTCTTGTACTTAAGTGGGTATTGTGCCTTTTGTATTAAATTCGGATGCAATTTCTGTGTTTCATCGTCAATAAGAAGGTCCACGGGATACAGTAAAACTGAAGGGAATCATCGGAATCTAAAACTAAACTCACAGGAGAGGTTCAAATCATAGAAAGTCAGAGTGTCAGTCCTCTTGTACTTAAGTCCGCATTGTGCCCTTTGAATTTAATTCCGATGCAATTTCAGTGTTTCATCGTCAATAAGAAGGTGCAAGGTATACAGTAAACCTGAAGTGAAGCATCGGAATCTAAAACTGGACTCACAGGTGAGGATCAAATCATAGAATGTGAGAGTGTCAGTCCTCTTGTACTTAAGTCGGCATTGTGCTGTTTGTATTAAATTCCGTTGCAATTACTGTGTCTCATCGTCAATAAGAAGCTGCAAGGTATACAGTAAACCTGAAGTGAAGCATCGGAATCTAAAACTGGACTCACTGGAGAGGTTCAAATCATAGAAAGTGAGAGTGTCAGCCCTCTTGTACTTAAGTCGGCATTGTGCCATTTGTATTAAATTCGGATGCAATTTCTATGTTTCATCGTCAATAAGAAGTTCCAATGGATACAGAAAGCCTGAAGTGAGCATCGGAATCTAAAACTGGACTCACAGGAGAGGTTCAAATCATAGAAAGTGAGAGTGTCAGTCCTCTTGTAATTAAGTCGGCATTATGATATTTGTATTAAATTCGGATGCAATTTCTGTGTTTCATCGTCAATAAGAAGATGCAAGGTATACAGTAAACCTGAAGTGAAGCATCGGAATCTAAAGCTGGACTCACAGGAGAAGTTCAAATCATAGAAAGTTAGAGACTCACTCCTCTTGTACTTAAGTGGGTATTGTGCCTTTTGTATTAAATTCGGATGCAATTTCTGTGTTTCATCGTCAATAAGAAGGTCCACGGGATACAGTAAAACTTAAGGGAATCATCGGAATCTATAACTAAACTCACAGGAGAGGTTCAAATCATAGAAAGTCAGAGTGTCAGTCCTCTTGTACTTAAGTCCGCATTGTGCCCTTTGAATTTAATTCCGATGCAATTTCAATGTTTCATCGTCAATAAGAAGGTGCAAGGTATACAGTAAACCTGAAGTGAAGCATCGGAATCTAAAACTGGACTCACAGGTGAGGATCAAATCATAGAATGTGAGAGTGTCAGTCCTCTTGTACTTAAGTCGCCATTGTGCCTTTTGAATTTAATTCTGATGCAATCTCTGTGTTTCATCGTCAATAAGACGGTTCAAGGTATACTGTAAACCTGAAGTGAAGCATCGGAATCTAAAACTGGACTCACAGGAGAGGTTCAAATCATAGAAAGTGAGAGGGTCAGTCCTCTTGTCCTTAAGTCGGCATTGTGCATTTTGGTTTGAATTCCGATGCAATATCTGTGTCTCATCGTCAATAAGATGGTGCAAGGTTTACAGTAAACGTGAAGTGAAGCATCGGAATCTAACACTGGACTCACAGGAGAGGTTCAAATCATAGAATGTGAGAGTGTCAGTCCTCTTGTACTTAAGTCGGCATTGTGCCTTTTGTCTTAAATTCCGATGCAATTTCTGTGTCTCATCGTCAATAAGAAGCTGCAAGGTATACAGTGAACCTGAAGTGAAGCTTCGCAAACTAAAACTGGACTCACAGGGGAGGGGGTCAGTCCTCTTGTACTTAAGTCGGCATTGTGCCTTTTGTATTAAATTCCGATGCAATTTCTGTGTTTCATCGTCAATAAGAAGGTCCAAGGGATACAGTAAACCTGAAGTGAAGCATCGGAATCTAAAACTGGACTCACAGGAGAGTTTCAAATCATAGAAATTTAGAGTGTCAGCCCTCATGTACTTAAGACGGCATTGTGCCTTTTGTATTACATTCGGATGCAAACTCTGTGTTTCATCGTCAATAAGAAGGTCCAAGTGATACAGTAATCCTGAAGTTAAGCATCGGAATCTAAAACTCGACTCACAGGAGAGGTTCAAATCATAGAAAGTGAGAGTGTCAGTCCTCTTGTACTTAAGTCGGCATTGTGATTTTTGCATTAAATTCCGATGCAATTTCTCTGTCTCATCGTCAATAAGAAGGTGCAAGGTATACAGTAAACCTGAAGTGAAGCATCAGAATCTAAAACTGGACTCACAGGAGAGGTTCAAATCATACAAAGTTAGAATGTCAGTCCTCTTGTACATAAGTCGGCATTGTGCCTTTTGTATTAAATTCGGATGCAATTTCTGTGTTTCATCGTCAATAAGAAGGTGCAAGATATACAGTAAACCTGA
Organism: Schistocerca piceifrons; assembly: GCF_021461385.2. Taxonomy (NCBI): domain Eukaryota; kingdom Metazoa; phylum Arthropoda; class Insecta; order Orthoptera; family Acrididae; genus Schistocerca; species Schistocerca piceifrons. The sequence goes on from NW_025727743.1 coordinate 15,808, forward strand.
TGTGAAGCATCGGAATCTAATACTGGACTCACAGGAGAGGTTCAAATCGTAGAAAGTGAGAGTGTCAGTCCTCTAGTACTTAAGTCGGCATTGTACCATTTGTAATAAATTCAGATGCAATTTCTGTGTTTCATCGTCAATAAGAAGGTCCAGGGGATACAGTAATCCTGAAGTGAAGCATTGGAATCTAAAACTGGACTCACAGGAGAGGTTCAAATTGTAGAAAGTTAGAGTGTCACTCCTCTTCTACTTAAGTCGGTGTTGTGCCTTTTTTATTAAATTCCGATGCAATTTCTGTGTTTCATCGTCAATAAGAAGGTGCAAGGTATACAGTAAACCTGAAGTGAAGCTTCGGAATCTAAAACTGGACTCACAGGAGAGGTTCAAATCATAGAATGTGAGAGTGTCAGTCCTCTTGTACTTAAATCGGCATTGTGCCTTTTGAATTTAAATCCGATGCAATTTCTGTGTTTCATCGTCAATAAGAAGGACCAAGGAATACAGTAAACCTGAAGTGAAGCATCGGAATCTAAAACTGGACTCACAGGAGAGGTTCAAATCATAGAAAGTTAGAGTGTCAGTCCTCTTGTCCTTAAGTCGGCATTGTGCCTTTTGGCTTAAATTCCGATGCAATTTCTGTGTCTCATCGTCAATAAGACGGTGCAAGGTATACAGTAAACCTGAAGTGATGCATCGGAATCTAAAACTGGACTCGCAGGAGAGGTTCAAATCATAGTTTGTGAGAGTGTCTGTCCTCTTGTACTTAAGTCGGCATTGTGCCTTTTGTCTTAAATTCCGATGCAATTTCTGTGTCTCATCGTTAATAAGAAGGTGCAAGGTATACAGTGAACCTGAAGCGAAGCTTCGGAATCAAAAACTGGACCCACAGGGGAGGGTATCAGTCCTCTTGTACTTAAGTCGCCATTGTGCCTTTTGTATTAAATTCGGATGCAATTTCTGTGTTTCATCGTCAATTAGAAGGTCCAAGGGATACAGTAAACCTGAAGTGAAGCATCGGAATCTAAAACAGGACTCACAGGGCAGGGTGTCAGTCCTCTTGTACTTAATTCGCCATATTGCCTCTTGTATTAAATTCGGATGCAATTTCTGTGTTTCATCGTCAATAAGAAGGTGCAAGGTATACAGTAAACCTGAAGTGAAGCTTCGAAATCTAAAATTGGACTCACAGGTGAGGTTCAAATCATAGAAAGTGAGAGGGTCAGTCCTCTTGTCCTTAAGTCGGCATTGTGCATTTTGGTTTGAATTCCGATTCAATATCTGTGTCTCATCGTCAATAAGATGGTGCAAGGTTTACAGTAAACGTGAAGTGAAGCATCGGAATCTAACACTGGACTCACAGGAGAGGTTCAAATCATAGAATGTGAGAGTGTCAGTCCTCTTGTACTTAAGTCGGCATTGTGCCTTTTGTCTTAAATTCCGATGCAATTTCTGTGTCTCATCGTCAATAAGAAGCTGCAAGGTATACAGTGAACCTGAAGTGAAGCTTCGCAAACTAAAACTGGACTCACAGGGGAGGGTGTCAGTCCTCTTGTACTTAAGTCGGCATTGTGCCTTTTGTATTAAATTCCGATGCAATTTCTGTGTTTCATCGTCAATAAGAAGGTCCAAGGGATACAGTAAACCTGAAGTGAAGCATCGGAATCTAAAACTGGACTCACAGGAGAGTTTCAAATCATAGAAAGTTAGAGTGTCAGCCCTCATGTACTTAAGACGGCATTGTGCCTTTTGTATTACATTCGGATGCAAACTCTGTGTTTCATCGTCAATAAGAAGGTCCAAGTGATACAGTAATCCTGAAGTGAAGCATCGGAATCTAAAACTCGACTCACAGGAGAGGTTCAAATCATAGAAAGTGAGAGTGTCAGTCCTCTTGTACTTAAGTCGGCATTGTGATTTTTGCATTAAATTCCGATGCAATTTCTCTGTCTCATCGTCAATAAGAAGGTGCAAGGTATACAGTAAACCTGAAGTGAAGCATCAGAATCTAAAACTGGACTCACAGGAGAGGTTCAAATCATACAAAGTTAGAATGTCAGTCCTCTTGTACATAAGTCGGCATTGTGCCTTTTGTATTAAATTCGGATGCAATTTCTGTGTTTCTTCGTCAATAAGAAGGTGCAAGATATACAGTAAACCTGATGTGAAGCATCGGAATCTAATACTGGACTCACAGGAGAGGTTCAAATCGTAGAAAGTGAGAGTGTCAGTCCTCTAGTACTTAAGTCGGCATTGTACCATTTGTAATAAATTCAGATGCAATTTCTGTGTTTCATCGTCAATAAGAAGGTCCAGGGGATACAGTAATCCTGAAGTGAAGCATTGGAATCTAAAACTGGACTCACAGGAGAGGTTCAAATTGTAGAAAGTTAGAGTGTCACTCCTCTTCTACTTAAGTCGGTATTGTGCCTTTTTTATTAAATTCCGATGCAATTTCTGTGTTTCATCGTCAATAAGAAGGTGCAAGGTATACAGTAAACCTGAAGTGAAGCTTCGGAATCTAAAACTGGACTCACAGGAGAGGTTCAAATCATAGAATGTGAGAGTGTCAGTCCTCTTGTACTTAAATCGGCATTGTGCCTTTTGAATTTAAATCCGATGCAATTTCTGTGTTTCATCGTCAATAAGAAGGACCAAGGAATACAGTAAACCTGAAGTGAAGCATCGGAATCTAAAACTGGACTCACAGGAGAGGTTCAAATCATAGAAAGTTAGAGTGTCAGTCCTCTTGTCCTTAAGTCGGCATTGTGCCTTTTGGCTTAAATTCCGATGCAATTTCTGTGTCTCATCGTCAATAAGACGGTGCAAGGTATACAGTAAACCTGAAGTGATGCATCGGAATCTAAAACTGGACTCGCAGGAGAGGTTCAAATCATAGTTTGTGAGAGTGTCTGTCCTCTTGTACTTAAGTCGCCATTGTGCCTTTTGTATTAAATTCGGATGCAATTTCTGTGTTTCATCGTCAATTAGAAGGTCCAAGGGATACAGTAAACCTGAAGTGAAGCATCGGAATCTAAAACAGGACTCACAGGTGAGGTTCAAATCATAGAAAGTGAGAGTGTCAGTCCTCTTGTACTTAAGTCGGCATTGTGCCATTTGTATTAAATTCGGATGCAATTTCTGTGTTTTTTAATCGTCAATAAGAAGGTGCAAGGTATACAGTAAACCTGAAGTGAAGCATCGGAATCTAAAGCTGGACTCACGGGAGAAATTCAAATCATAGAAAGTTAGAGACTCACTCCTCTTGTACTTAAGTGGGTATTGTGCCTTTTGTATTAAATTCGGATGCAATTTCTGTGTTTCATCGTCAATAAGAAGGTCTACGGGATACAGTAAAACTGAAGGGAATCATCGGAATCTAAAACTAAACTCACAGGAGAGGTTCAAATCATAGAAAGTCAGAGTGTCAGTCCTCTTGTACTTAAGTCCGCATTGTGCCCTTTGAATTTAATTCCGATGCAATTTCCGTGTTCCATCGGCAATAAGAAGGTGCAAGGTATACAGTAAACCTGAAGTGAAGCATCGGTATCTAAAACTGGACTCACAGGAGAGGATCAAATCATAGAATGTGAGAGTGTCAGTCCTCTTGTACTTAAGTCGGCATTGTGCCATTTGTATTAAATTCGGATGCAATTTCTGTGTTTCATCGTCAATAAGAGGGTCTAATGGATACAGAAAGCCTGAAGTGAAGCATCGGAATCTAAAACTGGACTCACAGGAGAGGTTCAAATAATAGAAAGTGATAGTGTCAGTCCTCTTGTAATTAAGTCGGCATTATGCCATTTGTTTTAAATTCGGATGCAATTTCTGTGTTTCATCGTCAATAAGAAGGTGCATGGTATACAGTAAACCTGAAGTGAAGCATCGGACTCTAAAGCTGGACTCACAGGAGAAGTTCAAATCATAGAAAGTTAGAGACTCACTCCTCTTGTACTTAAGTGGGTATTGTGCCTTTTGTATTAAATTCGGATGGAATTTCTGTGTTTCATCGTCAATAAGAAGGTCCACGGGATACAGTAAAACTGAAGGGAATCATCGGAATCTAAAACTAAACTCACAGGAGAGGTTCAAATCATAGAAAGTCAGAGTGTCAGTCCTCTTGTACTTAAGTCCGCATTGTGCCCTTTGAATTTAATTCCGATGCAATTTCAGTGTTTCATCGTCAATAAGAAGGTGCAAGGTATACAGTAAACCTGAAGTGAAGCATCGGAATCTAAAACTGGACTCACAGGTGAGGATCAAATCATAGAATGTGAGAGTGTCAGTCCTCTTGTACTTAAGTCGGCATTGTGCCGTTTGTATTAAATTCCGTTGCAATTACTGTGTCTCATCGTCAATAAGAAGCTGCAAGGTATACAGTAAACCTGAAGTGAAGCATCGGAATCTAAAACTGGACTCACTGGAGAGGTTCAAATCATAGAAAGTGAGAGTGTCAGCCCTCTTGTACTTAAGTCGGCATTGTGCCATTTGTATTAAATTCGGATGCAATTTCTATGTTTCATCGTCAATATAAAGGTCCAAGGGATACAGTAAACCTGAATTGAAGCATCGGAATCTAAAACAGGACTCACAGGAGAGGTTCAAATCATAGAAAGTGAGCGTGTCAGTCCTCTTGTACTTAAGTCGGTATTATGCCATTTGTATTAAATTCGGATGCAATTTCTGTGTTTCATCGTCAATAAGAAGTTGCAAGGTATAGAGTAAACCTGAACTGAAGCTTCGGAATCTAAAACTGGACTCACAGGTGAGGTTCAAATCATAGAAAGTGAGAGTGTCAGTCCTCTTGTACTTAAGTCGGCATTGTGCCATTTGTATTAAATTCGGATGCAATTTCTGTGTTTCATCGTCAATAAGAAGTTCCAATGGATACAGAAAGCCTGAAGTGAAGCATCGGAATCTAAAACTGGACTCACAGGAGAGGTTGAAATCATAGAAAGTGAGAGTGTCAGTCCTCTTGTAATTAAGTCGGCATTATGATATATGTATTAAATTCGGATGCAATTTCTGTGTTTCATCGTCAATAAGAAGATGCAAGGTATACAGTAAACCTGAAGTGAAGCATCGGAATCTAAAGCTGGACTCACAGGAGAAGTTCAAATCATAGAAAGTTAGAGACTCACTCCTCTTGTACTTAAGTGGGTATTGTGCCATTTGTATTAAATTCGGATGCAATTTCTGTGTTTCATCGTCAATAACAAGGTCCACGGGATACAGTAAAACTTAAGGGAATCATCGGAATCTATAACTAAACTCACAGGAGAGGTTCAAATCATAGAAAGTCAGAGTGTCAGTCCTCTTGTACTTAAGTCCGCATTGTGCCCTTTGAATTTAATTCCGATGCAATTTCAATGTTTCATCGTCAATAAGAAGGTGCAAGGTATACAGTAAACCTGAAGTGAAGCATCGGAATCTAAAACTGGACTCACAGGTGAGGATCAAATCATAGAATGTGAGAGTTTCAGTCCTCTTGTACTTAAGTCGGCATTGTGCCTTTTGTATTAAATTCCGTTGCAATTTCTGTGTCTCATCGTCAATAAGAAGCTGCAAGGTATACAGTAAACCTGAAGTGAGGCATCGGAATCTAAAACTGGACTCACTGGAGAGGTTCAAATCATAGGAAGTGAGAGTGTCAGCCCTCTTGTACTTAAGTCGGCATTGTGCCATTTGTATTAAATTCGGATGCAATTTCTATGTTTCATCGTCAATAAGAAGGTCCAAGGGATACAGTAAACCTGAAGTGAAGCATCGGAATCTAAAACTGGACTCACAGGAGAGGTTCAAATCATAGAAAGTGAGCGTGTCAGTCCTCTTGTTCTTAAGTCGGTATTATGCCATTTGTATTAATTTCGGATGCAATTTCTGTGTTTCATCGTCAATAAGAAGGTGCAAGGTATACAGTAAACTTGAAGTGAAGCATCGGAATCTAAAACTGGACTCACAGGAGAGGTTCAAATCATGGAAAGTTAGAGTGTCAGTCTTCTTGTGCTTCAGTCGCCATTGTGCCTTTTGTATTAAATTCGGATGCTATTTCTGTGTTTCATCGTCAATAAGAAGGTCCAAGGGATACAGTAAACCCGAAGTGAAGCATCGGAATCTAAAACTGGACTCACAGGAGAGGTTCAAATTGTAGAAAGTTAGAGTGTCACTCCTCTTCTACTTAAGTCGGTATTGTGCCTTTTTTATTAAATTCCGATGCAATTTCTGTGTTTCATCGTCAATAATAAGGTGCAAGGTATACAGTAAACCTGAAGTGAAGCTTCGGAATCTAAAACTGGACTCACAGGAGAGGTTCAAACCATAGAATGTGAGAGTGTCAGTCCTCTTGTACTTAAATCGGCATTGTGCCTTTTGAATTTAAATCCGATGCAATTTCTGTGTTTCATCGTCAATAAGAAGGACCAAGGAATACAGTAAACCTGAAGTGAAGCATCGGAATCTAAAACTGGACTCACGGGAGAGGTTCAAATCATAGAAAGTGAGAGTGTCAGTCCTCTTGACCTTAAGTCGGCATTGTGCCTTTTGGCTTAAATTCCGATGCAATTTCTGTGTCTCATCGTCAATAAGACGGTGCAAGGTATACAGTAAACCTGAAGTGATGCATCGGAATCTAAAACTGGACTCGCAGGAGAGGTTCAAATCATAGAAAGTGAGAGTGTCTGTCCTCTTTTACTTAAGTCGGCATTGTGCCATGTGTATTAAATTCGGATGCAATTTCTGTGTTTCAACGTCAATAAGAAGGTCCGTGGAATACAGTAAACCTGAAGTGAAACATCGGAATCTAGAACTGGACTCACGGGAGAGGATCAAATCATAGAAAGTGAGAGTGTCAGTCCTCTTGTAATGAAGCCAGCATTATGCCGTTTGTATTAAATTCGGATGCAATTTCTGTGTCTCAACGTCAATAAGAAGGTGCAAGGTATACAGTAAAATAGAAGTGAAGCATCTGAATCTAAAACTGGACTCACAGGAGAGGTTCAAATCATAGAAGGTGAGAGTGTCAGTCCTCTTGTACTTAAGTCGGCATTGTGCCATGTGTATTAAATTCGGATGCAATTTCTGTGTTTCAACGTCAATAAGAAGGTCCGTGGAATACAGTAAACCTGAAGTGAAGCATCGGAATCTAGAACTGGACTCACGGGAGAGGATCAAATCATAGAAAGTGAGAGTGTCAGTCCTCTTGTAATGAAGCCAGCATTATGCCGTTTGTATTAAATTCGGATGCAATTTCTGTGTTTCATCGTCAATTAGAAGGTCCAAGGGATACAGTAAGCCTGAAGTGAAGCATCGGAATCTAAAACAGGACTCACAGGGCAGGGTGTCAGTCCTCTTGTACTTAATTCGCCATATTGCCTCTTGTATTAAATTCGGATGCAATTTCTGTGTTTCATCGTCAATAAGAAGGTGCAAGGTATACAGTAAACCTGAAGTGAAGCTTCGAAATCTAAAATTGGACTCACAGGTGAGGTTCAAATCATAGAAAGTGAGAGTGTCAGTCCTCTTGTACTTAAGTCGGCATTGTGCCATTTGTATTAAATTCGGATGCAATTTCTGTGTCTTTTAATCGTCAATAAGAAGGTACAAGGTATACAGTAAACCTGAAGTGAAGCATCGGAATCTAAAGCTGGACTCACGGGAGAAATTCAAATCATAGAAAGTTAGAGACTCACTCCTCTTGTACTTAAGTTGGTATTGTGCATTTGTATTAAATTCGGATGCAATTTCTGTGTTTCATCGTCAATAAGAAGGTCCACGGGATACAGTAAAACTGAAGGGAATCATCGGAATCTAAAACTAAACTCACAGGAGAGGTTCAAATGATAGAAAGTCAGAGTGTCAGTCCTCTTGTACTTAAGTCCGCATTGTGCCCTTTGAATTTAATTCCGATGCAATTTCCGTGTTCCATCGTCAATAAGAAGGTGCAAGGTATACAGTAAACCTGAAGTGAAGCATCGGAATCTAAAACTGGACTCACAGGAGAGGTTCAAATCATAGAAAGTGATAGTGTCAGTCCTCTTGTAATTAAGTCGGCATTATGCCATTTGTATTAAATTCGGATGCAATTTCTGTGTTTCATCGTCAATAAGAAGGTGCATGGTATACAGTAAACCTGAAGTGAAGCATCGGACTCTAAAGCTGTACTCACAGGAGAAGTTCAAATCATAGAAAGTGAGAGTGTCAGCCCTCTTGTACTTAAGTCGGCATTGTGCCATTTGTATTAAATTCGGATGCAATTTCTATGTTTCATCGTCAATATAAAGGTCCAAGGGATACAGTAAACCTGAATTGAAGCATCGGAATCTAAAACAGGACTCACAGGAGAGGTTCAAATCATAGAAAGTGAGCGTGTCAGTCCTCTTGTACTTAAGTCGGTATTATGCCATTTGTATTAAATTCGGATGCAATTTCTGTGTTTCATCGTCAATAAGAAGGTGCAAGGTACAGAGTAAACCTGAACTGAAGCTTCGGAATCTAAAACTGGACTCACAGGTGAGGTTCAAATCATAGAAAGTGAGAGTGTCAGTCCTCTTGTACTTAAGTCGGCATTGTGCCATTTGTATTAAATTCGGATGCAATTTCTGTGTTTCATCGTCAATAAGAAGTTCCAATGGATACAGAAAGCCTGAAGTGAAGCATCGGAATCTAAAACTGGACTCACAGGAGAGGTTCAAATCATAGAAGTGAGAGTGTCAGTCCTCTTGTAATTAAGTCGGCATTATGATATTTGTATTAAATTCGGATGCAATTTCTGTGTTTCATCGTCAATAAGAAGATGCAAGGTATACAGTAAACCTGAAGTGAAGCATCGGAATCTAAAGCTGGACTCACAGGAGAAGTTCAAATCATAGAAAGTTAGAGACTCACTCCTCTTGTACTTAAGTGGGTATTGTGCCTTTTGTATTAAATTCGGATGCAATTTCTGTGTTTCATCGTCAATAAGAAGGTCCACGGGATACAGTAAAACTTAAGGGAATCATCGGAATCTATAACTAAACTCACAGGAGAGGTTCAAATCATAGAAAGTCAGAGTGTCAGTCCTCTTGTACTTAAGTCCGCATTGTGCCCTTTGACTTTAATTCCGATGCAATTTCAATGTTTCATCGTCAATAAGAAGGTGCAAGGTATACAGTAAACCTGAAGTGAAGCATCGGAATCTAAAACTGGACTCACAGGTGAGGATCAAATCATAGAATGTGAGAGTGTCAGTCCTCTTGTACTTAAGTCGGCATTGTGCCTTTTGTATTAATTTCCGTTGCAATTACTGTGTCTCATCGTCAATAAGAAGCTGCAAGGTATACAGTAAACCTGAAGTGAGGCATCGGAATCTAAAACTGGACTCACTGGAGAGGTTCAAATCATAGGAAGTGAGAGTGTCAGCCCTCTTGTACTTAAGTCGGCATTGTGCCATTTGTATTAAATTCGGATGCAATTTCTATGTTTCATCGTCAATAAGAAGGTCCAAGGGATACAGTAAACCTGAAGTGAAGCATCGGAATCTAAAACTGGACTCACAGGAGAGGTTCAAATCATAGAAAGTGAGCGTGTCAGTCCTCTTGTACTTAAGTCGGTATTATGCCATTTGTATTAATTTCGGATGCAATTTCTGTGTTTCATCGTCAATAAGAAGGTGCAAGGTATACAGTAAACCTGAAGTGAAGCATCGGAATCTAAAACTGGACTCACAGGAGAGGTTCAAATCATGGAAAGTTAGAGTGTCAGTCTTCTTGTGCTTCAGTCGCCATTGTGCCTTTTGTATTAAATTCGGATGCTATTTCTGTGTTTCATCGTCAATAAGAAGGTCCAAGGGATACAGTAAACCCGAAGTGAAGCATCGGAATCTAAAACTGGACTCACAGGAGAGGTTCAAATTGTAGAAAGTTAGAGTGTCACTCCTCTTCTACGTAAGTCGGTATTGTGCCTTTTTTATTAAATTCCGGTGCAATTTCTGTGTTTCATCGTCAATAAGAAGGTGCAAGGTATACAGTAAACCTGAAGTGAAGCTTCGGAATCTAAAACTGGACTCACAGGAGAGGTTCAAACCATAGAATGTGAGAGTGTCAGTCCTCTTGTACTGAAATCGGCATTGTGCCTTTTGAATTTAAATCCGATGCAATTTCTGTGTTTCATCGTCAATAAGAAGGACCAAGGAATACAGTAAACCTGAAGTGAAGCATCGGAATCTAAAACTGGACTCACAGGAGAGGTTCAAATCATAGAAAGTGAGAGTGTCAGTCCTCTTGTCCTTAAGTCGGCATTGTGCCTTTTGGCTTAAATTCCGATGCAATTTCTGTGTCTCATCGTCAATAAGACGGTGCAAGGTATACAGTAAACCTGAAGTGATGCATCGGAATCTAAAACTGGACTCGCAGGAGAGGTTCAAATCATAGTTTGTGAGAGTGTCTGTCCTCTTGTACTGAAATCGGCATTGTGCCTTTTGAATTTAAATCCGATGCAATTTCTGTGTTTCATCGTCAATAAGAAGGACCAAGGAATACAGTAAACCTGAAGTGAAGCATCGGAATCTAAAACTGGACTCACAGGAGAGGTTCATATCATAGAAAGTGAGAGTGTCAGTCCTATTGTACTTAAGTCGGCATTGTGCCTTTTGTCTTAAATTCCGATGCAATTTCTGTGTCTCATCGTTAATAAGACGGTGCAAGGTATACAGTGAACCTGATGCGAAGCTTCGGAATCAAAAACTGGACCCACAGGGGAGGGTATCAGTCCTCTTGTACTTAAGTCGCCATTGTGCCTTTTGTATTAAATTCGGATGCAATTTCTGTGTTTCATCGTCAATAAGAAGGTCCAAGGGATACAGTAAACCTGAAGTGAAGCATCGGAATCTGAAACTGGACTCACCGGAGGGATTCAAATCATAGAAAGTGAGAGTGTCTGTCCTCTTTTACTTAAGTCGGCATTGTGCCATGTGTATTAAATTCGGATGCAATTTCTGTGTTTCAACGTCAATAAGAAGGTCCATGGAATACAGTAAACCTGAAGTGAAGCATCGGAATCTAGAACTGGACTCACGGGAGAGGATCAAATCATAGAAAGTGAGAGTGTCAGTCCTCTTGTAATGAAGCCAGCATTATGCCGTTTGTATTAAATTCGGATGCAATTTCTGTGTTTCATCGTCAATTAGAAGGTCCAAGGGATACAGTAAACCTGAAGTGAAGCATCGGAATCTAAAACAGGACTCACAGGGCAGGGTGTCAGTCCTCTTGTACGTAATTCGCCATATTGCCTCTTGTATTAAATTCGGATGCAATTTCTGTGTTTCATCGTCAATAAGATGGTGCAAGGTATACAGTATACCTCAAGTGAAGCTTCGAAATCTAAAATTGGACTCACAGGTGAGGTTCAAATCATAGAAAGTGAGAGTGTCAGTCCTCTTGTACTTAAGTCGGCATTGTGCCATTTGTATTAAATTCGGATGCAATTTCTGTGTTTTTTTAATCGTCAATAAGAAGGTGCAAGGGTATACAGTAAACCTGAAGTGAAGCATCGGAATCTAAAGCTGTTCTCACGGGAGAAATTCAAATCATAGAAAGTTAGAGACTCACTCCTCTTGTACTTAAGTGGGTATTGTGCCTTTTGTATTAAATTCGGATGCAATTTCTGTGTTTCATCGTCAATAAGAAGGTCCACGGGATACAGTAAAACTGAAGGGAATCATCGGAATCTAAAACTAAACTCACAGGAGAGGTTCAAATCATAGAAAGTCAGAGTGTCAGTCCTCTTGTACTTAAGTCCGCATTGTGCCCTTTGAATTTAATTCCGATGCAATTTCCGTGTTCCATCGTCAATAAGAAGGTGCAAGGTATACAGTAAACCTGAAGTGAAGCATCGGAATCTAAAACTGGACTCACAGGAGAGGATCAAATCATAGAATGTGAGAGTGTCAGTCCTCTTGTACTTAAGTCGGCATTGTGCCATTTGTATTAAATTCGGATGCAATTTCTGTGTTTCATCGTCAATAAGAAGGTCTAATGGATACAGAAAGCCTGAAGTGAAGCATCGGAATCTAAAACTGGACTCACAGGAGAGGTTCAAATCATAGAAAGTGATAGTGTCAGTCCTCTTGTAATTAAGTCGGCATTATGCCATTTGTATTAAATTCGGATGCAATTTCTGTGTTTCACCGTCAATACGAAGGTGCATGGTATACAGTAAACCTGAAGTGAAGCATCGGAATCTAAAGCTGGACTCACAGGAGAAGTTCAAATCATAGAAAGTTAGAGACTCACTCCTCTTGTACTTAAGTGGGTATTGTGCCTTTTGTATTAAATTCGGATGCAATTTCTGTGTTTCATCGTCAATAAGAAGGTCCACGGGATACAGTAAAACTGAAGGGAATCATCGGAATCTAAAACTAAACTCACAGGAGAGGTTCATATCATAGAAAGTCAGAGTGTCAGTCCTCTTGTACTTAAGTCCGCATTGTGCCCTTTGAATTTAATTCCGATGCAATTTCAGTGTTTCATCGTCAATAAGAAGGTGCAAGGTATACAGTAAACCCGAAGTGAAGCATCGGAATCTAAAACTGGACTCACAGGAGAGGTTCAGATCATAGATAGTTAGAGTGTCAGTCCTCTTGTACTTAAGTCGGCATTGTGCGTTTTGAATTTAATTCCGATGCAATTTCTGTGTTTCATCGTCAATAAGAAGGTGCAAGGTATACAGTAAACCTGAAGTGAAGCATCGGAATTTAAAATTGGACTCACAGGAAAGGTCCAAATCATAAAAAGTGAGAGTGTCAGTCCTCTTGTACTTAATTCGGCATTGTGCCATTTGTATTAGATTCGGATGCAATTTCTGTGTTTCATCGTCAATAAGAAGCTCCAAGGGATACGGTAAACCCGAAGTGAAGCATCGGAATCCAAAACTGGACTCACAGAAGATGTTCAAATCATAGAAAGTGAGCGTGTCAGTCCTCTTGTACTTGAGTCCGCATTGTGCCATTTGTATTAAATTCGGATGCAATTTCTGTTTCATCGTCAATAAGAAGGTGCAAGGTATAGAGTAAACCTGAACTGAAGCTTCGGAATCTAAAACTGGACTCACAGGTGAGGTTCAAATCATAGAAAGTGAGAGTGTCAGTCCTCTTGTACTTAAGTCGGCATTGTGCCATTTGTATTAAATTCGGATGCAATTTCTGTGTTTCATCGTCAATAAGAAGGTCCAATGGATACAGAAAGCCTGAAGTGAAGCATCGGAATCTAAAACTGGACTCAAAGGATAGGTTCAAATCATAGAAAGTGAGAGTGTCAGTCCTCTTGTACTTAAGTCGGCATTGTACCTTTTGTCTTAAATTCCGATGCAATTACTGTGTCTCATCGTCAATAAGAAGGTGCAAGGTATACAGTAAACCTGAAGTGAAGCATCGGAATCCAAAACTGGACTCACAGGAGAGGTTCAAATAACAGAATGAGAGAGTGTCAGTCCTCTTGTTCTTAAGTCGGCATTGTGCCATTTGTATTAAACTCGGATGCAATTTCTGTGTTTCATCGTCAATAAGAAGGTCCAATGGATACAGAAAGCCGGAAGTGAAGCATCGGAATTAAAAACTGGACTCACAGGAGAGGTTCAAATCATAGAAAGTGAGAGTGTCAGTCCTCTTGTAATTAAGTCGGCATTATGCCATTTGTATTAAATTCGGATGCAATTTCTGTGTTTCATCGTCAATAAGAAGGTGCAAGGTATACAGTAAACCTGAAGCATCGGAATCTAAAGCTGGACTCACAGGAGAAGTTCAAATCATAGAAAGTTAGAGACTCACTCCTGTTGTACTTAAGTGGGTATTGTGCCTTTTGTATTAATTTCGGATGCAATTTCTGTGTGTCATCGTCAATAAGAAGGTCCACGGGATACAGTAAAACTGAAGGGAATCATCGGAATATAAAGCTAAACTCACAGAAGAGGTTCAAATCATAGAAAGTCAGAGTGTCAGTCCTCTTGTACTTAAGTCCGCATTGTGCCCTTTGAATTTAATTCCGATGCAATTTCAGTGTTTCATCGTCAATAAGAAGGTGCAAGGTATACAGTAAACCTGAAGTGAAGCATCGGAATCTAAAACTGGACTCACAGGTGAGGATCAAATCATAGAATGTGAGAGTGTCAGTCCTCTTGTACTTAAGTCGGCATTGTGCCTTTTGTATTAAATTCCGTTGCAATTTCTGTGTCTCATCGTCAATAAGAAGCTGCAAGGTATACAGTAAACCTGAAGTGAGGCATCGGAATCTAAAACTGGACTCACTGGAGAGGTTCAAATCATAGGAAGTGAGAGTGTCAGCCCTCTTGTACTTAAGTCGGCATTGTGCCATTTGTATTAAATTCGGATGCAATTTCTATGTTTCATCGTCAATAAGAAGGTCCAAGGGATACAGTAAACCTGAAGTGAAGCATCGGAAGCTAAAACTGGACTCACAGGAGAGGTTCAAATCATAGAAAGTGAGCGTGTCAGTCCTCTTGTACTTAAGTCGGTATTATGCCATTTGTATTAATTTCGGATGCAATTTCTGTGTTTCATCGTCAATAAGAAGGTGCAAGGTATACAGTAAACCTGAAGTGAAGCATCGGAATCTAAAACTGGACTCACAGGAGAGGTTCAAATCATGGAAAGTTAGAGTGTCAGTCTTCTTGTGCTTCAGTCGCCATTGTGCCTTTTGTATTAAATTCGGATGCTATTTCTGTGTTTCATCGTCAATAAGAAGGTCCAAGGGATACAGTAAACCCGAAGTGAAGCATCGGAATCTAAAACTGGACTCACAGGAGAGGTTCAGATCATAGATAGTTAGAGTGTCAGTCCTCTTGTACTTAAGTCGGCATTGTGCGTTTTGAATTTAATTCCGATGCAATTTCTCTGTTTCATCGTCAATAAGAGGGTGCAAGGTATACAGTAAACCTGAAGTGAAGCATCGGAATCTGAAATTGGACTCACAGGAAAGGTCCAAATCATAAAAAGTGAGAGTGTCAGTCCTCTTGTACTTAATTCGGCATTGTGCCATTTGTATTAGATTCGGATGCAATTTCTGTGTTTCATCGTCAATAAGAAGGTCCAAGGGATACGGTAAACCCGAAGTGAAGCATCGGAATCCAAAACTGGACTCACAGACGAGGTTCAAATCATAGAAAGTGAGCGTGTCAGTCCTCTTGTACTTAAGTCGGTATTATGCCATTTGTATTAAATTCGGATGCAATTTCTGTGTTTCATCGTCAATAAGAAGGTGCAAGGTATAGAGTAAACCTGAACTGAAGCTTCGGAATCTAAAACTGGACTCACAGGTGAGGTTCAAATCATAGAAAGTGAGAGTGTCAGTCCTCTTGTACTTAAGTCGGCATTGTGCCATTTGTATTAAATTCGGATGCAATTTCTGTGTTTCATCGTCAATAAGAAGGTCCAATGGATACAGAAAGCCTGAAGTGAAGCATCGGAATCTAAAACTGGACTCATTGGAGAGGTTCAAATCATAGAAAGTGAGAGTGTCAGTCCTCTTGTAATTAAGTCGGCATTATGCCATTTGTATTAAATTCGGATGCAATTTCTGTGTTTCATCGTCAATAAGAAGGTGCAAGGTATACAGTAAACCTGAAGTGAAGCATCGGAATCTAAAGCTGGACTCACAGGAGAAGTTCAAATCATAGAAAGTTAGAGACTCACTCCTCTTGTACTTAAGTGGGTATTGTGCCTTTTGTATTAAATTCGGATGCAATTTCTGTGTTTCGTCGTCAATAAGAAGGTTCACGGGATACAGTAAAACTGAAGGGAATCATCGGAATCTAAAACTAAACTCACAGGAGAGGTTCAAATCATAGAAAGTCAGAGTGTCAGTCCTCTTGTACTTAAGTCCGCATTGTGCCCTTTGAATGTAATTCCGATGCAATTTCAGTGTTTCATCGTCAATAAGAAGGTCCAATGGATACAGAAAGCCTGAAGTGAAGCATCGGAATTTAAAACTGGACTCACAGGAGAGGTTCAAATCATAGAAAGTGAGAGTGTCAGCCCTCTTGTACTTAAGTCGGCATTGTGCCATTTGTATTACATTCGGATGCAATTTCTATGTTTCATCGTCAATAAGAAGGTCCAAGGGAAACAGTAAACCTGAAGTGAAGCATCGGAATCTAAAACTGGACTCACAGGAGAGGTTCAAATCATAGAAAGTGAGCGTGTCAGTCCTCTTGTACTTAAGTCGGTATTATGCCATTTGTATTAATTTCGAATGCAATTTCTGTGTTTCATCGTCAATAAGAAGGTGCAAGGTATACAGTAAACCTGAAGTGAAGCATCGGAATCTCAAACTGGACTCACAGGAGAGGTTCAAATCATGGAAAGTTAGAGTGTCAGTCTTCTTGTGCTTCAGTCGCCATTGTGCCTTTTGTATTAAATTCGGATGCAATTTCTGTGTTTCATCGTCAATAAGAAGGTCCAAGGGGTACAGTAAACCCGAAGTGAAGCATCGGAATCTAAAACTGGACTCACAGGAGAGGTTCAAATCATAGATAGTTAGAGTGTCAGTCCTCTTGTACTTAAGTCGGCATTGTGCGTTTTGAATTTAATTCCGATGCAATTTCTCTGTTTCATCGTCAATAAGAAGGTGCAAGGTATACAGTAAACCTGAAGTGAAGCATCGGAATCTAAAACTGGACTCACAGGAGAGGTTCAAATCATAGAAAGTGAGCGTGTCAGTCCTCTTGTAGTTAAGTCGGTATTGTGCCTGTTGTATTAAATTTGGATGCAATTTCTGTGTTTCATCGTCAATAAGAAGGTCCAAGGGATACAGTAAACCGGAAGTGAAGCATCGGAATCTAAAACTGGACTCAAAGGATAGGTTCAAATCATAGAAAGTGAGAGTGTCAGTCCTCTTGTACTTAAGTCGGCATTGTACCTTTTGTCTTAAATTCCGATGCAATTTCTGTGTCTCATCGTCAATAAGAAGGTGCAAGGTATACAGTAAACCTGAAGTGAAGCATCGGAATCCAAAACTGGACTCACAGGAGAGGTTCAAATCATAGAATGTGAGAGTGTCTGTCCTCTTGTACTTAAGTCGGCGTTGTGCCTTTTGTCTTAAATTCCGATGCAATTTCTGTGTCTCATCGTCAATAAGAAGGTGCAAGGTATACAGTGAACCTGAAGTGAAGCTTCGGAAACTAAAACTGGACTCACAGGGGAGGGGGTCAGTCCTCTTGTACTTAAGTCGCCATTGTGCCTTTTGTATTAAATTTGGATGCAATTTCTGTGTTTCATCGTCAATAAGAAGGTCCAAGGGATACAGTAAACCTGAAGTGAAGCGTCGGAATCTAAAACTGGACTCACAGGAGAGGTTCAAATCATAGAAAGTGAGAGTGTCAGTAATCTTGTAATTAAGTCGGCATTATGCCATTTGTGTATATTTCGGATTCAATTTCTGTGTTTCATCGTCAACAAGAAGGCCCAAGGGATACAGTAAACCTAAATTGAAGTATCGGAATCTAAAACTGGACTCACAGGAGAGGTTCATATCATAGAAAGTGATTGTGTCAGTCCTCTTGTACTTAAGTCGGCATTGTGCCTTTTGAATTTAATTCTGATGCAATCTCTGTGTTTCATCGTCAATAAGACGATTCAAGGTATACAGTAAACCTGAAGGGAAGCATCGGAATCTAAAACTGGACTCACAGGAGAGGTTCAAATCATAGAAAGTGAGAGTGTCAGTCCTCTTGTCCTTAAGTCGGCATTGTGCATTTTGGTTTGAATTCCGATGCAATATCTGTGTCTCATCGTCAATAAGAAGGTGCAAGGTATAGAGTAAACGTGAAGTGAAGCATCGGAATCTTACACTGGACTCACAGGAGAGGTTCAAATCATAGTATGTGAGAGTGTCAGTCCTCTTGTACTTAAGTCGGCATTGTGCCTTTTGTCTTAAATTCCGATGCAATTTCTGTGTCTCATCGTCAATAAGAAGGTGCAAGGTATACAGTGAACCTGAAGTGAAGCTTCGGAAACTAAAACTGGACTCACAGGGGAGGGGGTCAGTCCTCTTGTACTTAAGTCGCCATTGTGCCTTTTGTATTAAATTTGGATGCAATTTCTGTGTTTCATCGTCAATAAGAAGGACCAAGGGATACAGTAAACCTGAAGTGAAGCGTCGGAATCTAAAACTGGACTCACAGGAGAGTTTCAAATCATAGAAATTTAGAGAGTCAGCCCTCTTGTACTTAAGACGGCATTGTGCCCTTTGTATTATATTCGGATGCAAACTCTGTGTTTCATCGTCAATAAGAAGGTCCAAGTGATACAGTAATCCTGAAGAGAAGCATCGGAATCTAAAACTGGACTCACAGGAGAGATTCAAATCATAGAAAGTGAGAGTGTCAGTCCTCTTGTACTTAAGTCGGCAGTGTGCCTTTTGTATTAAATTCCGATGCAATTTCTGTGTCTCATCGTCAATAAGAAGGTGCAAATTGTACAGTAAACCTGAAGTGAAGCATCGGAATCTCAAACTGGACTCACAGGAGAGGTTCAAATCATGGAATGTTAGAGTGTCAGTCTTCTTGTGCTTCAGTCGCCATTGTGCCTTTTGTATTAAATTCGGATGCAATTTCTGTGTTTCATCGTCAATAAGAAGGTCCAAGGGATACAGTAAACCCGAAGTGAAGCATCGGAATCTAAAACTGGACTCACAGGAGAGGTTCAAATCATAGATAGTTAGAGTGTCAGTCCTCTTGTACTTAGGTCGGTATTGTGCCTGTTGTATTAAATTCGGATGCAATTTCTGTGTTTCATCGTCAATAAGAAGGTCCAAGGGATACGGTAAACCCGAAGTGAAGCATCGGAATCTAAAACTGGACTCACAGGAGAAGTTCAAATCGTAGAAAGTGAGAGTGTCACTCCTCTTGTACTTAGGTCGGTATTGTGCCTGTTGTATTAAATTCGGATGCAATTTCTGTGTTTCATCGTCAATAAGAAGGTCCAAGGGATACAGTAAACCGGAAGTGAAGCATCGGAATCTAAAACTGGACTCAAAGGATAGGTTCAAATCATAGAATGTGAGAGTGTCAGTCCTCTTGTACTTAAGTCGGCATTGTACCTTTTGTCTTAAATTCCGACGCTATTTCTGTGTCTCATCGTCAATAAGAAGGTGCAAGGTATACAGTAAACCTGAAGTGAAGCATCGGAATCCAAAACTGGACTCACAGGAGAGGTTCAAATCATAGAATGAGAGAGTGTCTGTCCTCTTGTACTTAAGTCGGCATTGTGCCATTTGTATTAAACTCGGATGCAATTTCTGTGTTTCATCGTCAATAAGAAGATCCAAGGAATACAGTAAACCTGACGTGAAGCATCGGAATCTAAAACTGGACTCACAGGAGAGGTTCAAATCATAGAAAGTGAGAGTGTCAGTAATCTTGTAATTAAGTCGGCATTATGCCATTTGTATATATTTCGGATTCAATTTCTGTGTTTCATCGTCAACAAGAAGGTCCAAGGGATACAGTAAACCTAAAGTGAAGCATCGGAATCTAAAACTGGACTCACAGGAGAGGTTCAAATCATAGAAAGTGATTGTGTCAGTCCTCTTGTACTTAAGTCGGCATTGTGCCTTTTGAATTTAATTCTGATGCAATCTCTGTGTTTCATCGTCAATAAGACGGTTCAAGGTATACAGTAAACCTGAAGGGAAGCATCGGAATCTAAAACTGGACTCACAGGAGAGGTTCAAATCATAGAAAGTGAGAGTGTCAGTCCTCTTGTCCTTAAGTCGGCATTGTGCATTTTGGTTGGAATTCCGATGCAATATCTGTGTCTCATCGTCAATAAGAAGGTGCAAGGTATAGAGTAAACGTGAAGTGAAGCATCGGAATCTAACACTGGACTCACAGGAGAGGTTCAAATCATAGTATGTGAGAGTGTCAGTCCTCTTGTACTTAAGTCGCCATTGTGCCATTTGTATTAAATTCGGATGCAATTTCTGTGTTTCATCGTCAATAAGAAGGTCCAAGGGATACAGTAAACATGAAGTGAAGCGTCGGAATCTAAAACTGGACTCACAGGAGAGTTTCAAATCATAGAAATTTAGAGAGTTAGCCCTCTGGTACTTAAGACGGCATTGTGCCTTTTGTATTATATTCGGATGCAAACTCTGTGTTTCATCATCAATAAGAAGGTCCAAGTGATACAGTAATCCTGAAGTGAAGCATCGGAATCTAAAACTGGACTCACAGGAGAGGTTCAAATCATAGAAAGTGAGAGTGTCAGTCCTCTTGTACTTAAGTCGGCAGTGTGCCTTTTGTATTAAATTCCGATGCAATTTCTGTGTCTCATCGTCAATAAGAAGGTGCAAGGGTATACAGTAAACCTGAAGTGAAGCATCGGAATCTAAACTGGACTCACAGGAGAGGTTCAAATCATACAAAGTGAGAATGTCAGTCCTCTTGTACATAAGTCGGCATTGTGCCTTTTGTATTAAATTCGGATGCAATTTCTGTGTTTCATCGTCAATAAGAAGGTGCAAGATATACAGTAAACCTGATGTGAAGCATCGGAATCTAAAACTGGACTCACAGGAGAGGTTCAAATCGTAGAAAGTGAGAGTGTCAGTCCTCTAGTACTTAAGTCGGCATTGTACCATTTGTATTAAATTCGGATGCAATTTCTGTGTTTCATCGTCAATAAGAATGTCCAAGGGATACAGTAAACCTGAAGTGAAGCATCGGAATCTAAAACTGGACTCACAGGAGAGGTTCAAATCATAGAAAGTTAGAGTGTCACTCCTCTTCTACTTAAGTCGGAATTGTGCATTTTGTATTAAATTCCGATGCAATTTCTGTGTTTCATCGTCAATAAGAAGGTCCAAGGAATACGGTAAACCTGAAGTGAAGCTTCGGAATCTAAAACTGGACTCACAGGAGAGGTTCAAATCATAGAATGTGAGAGTGTCAGTCCTCTTATACTTAAGTCGGCAATGTGCCTTTTGAATTTAAATCCGATGCAATTTCTGTGTTTCATCGTCAATAAGAAGGTCCAAGGAATACAGTAAACCTGAAGTGAAGCTTCGGAATCTAGAACTGGACTCACGGGAGAGGTTCAAATCATAGAAAGTGATAGTGTCAGTCCTCTTGTAATGAAGTCGGCATTTTGCCGTTTGTATTAAATTCGGATGCAATTTCTGTGTTTCATCGTCAATTAGAAGGTCCAAGGGATACAGTAAACCTGAAGTGAAGCATCGGAATCTAAAACTGGACTCACAGGGGAGGGTGTCAGTCCTCTCGTACTTAATTCGCCATATTGCCTCTTGTATTAAATTCGGATGCAATTTCTGTGTTTCATCGTCAATAAGAAGGTGCAAGGGATACAGTAAACCTGAAGTGAAGCATCGGAATCTAAAACTGGACTCACAGGAGGGGTTCAAATCATAGAAAGTGAGTGTGTCAGTCCTCCTGTACTTAAGTCGGCATTGTGCCCTTTGAATTTAATTCCGATGCAATTACAGTGTTTCATCGTCAATAAGAAGGTGCACGGTATACAGTAAACCTGAAGTGAAGCATCGGAATGTAAAACTGGACTCACAGGAGAAGTTCAAATCGTTGAAAGTGAGAGTGTCACTCCTCTTGTACTTAAGTCGGTACTGTGCCTTTTGTCTTAAATTCCGATGCAATTTCTGTGTCTCATCGTCAATAAGAAGGTGCAAGGTATACAGTAAACCTGAAGTGAAGCATCGGAATCCAAAACTGGACTCACAGGAGAGGTTCAAATCACAGAATGAGAGAGTGTCAGTCCTCTTGTACTTAAGTCGGCATTGTGCCATTTGTAATACACTCGGATGCAATTACTGTGTTTCATCGTCAATAAGAAGGTCCAAGGAATACAGTAAACCTGACGTGAGGCATCGGAATCTAAAACTGGACTCACAGGAGAGGTTCAAATCATAGAAAGTGAGAGTGCCAGTCCTCTTGTAATTAAGTCGGCATTATGCCATTTGTATATACTTCGGATTCAATATCTGTGTTTCATCGTCAATAAGAAGGTACAAGGGATACAGTAAACCTGAAGTGAAGCATCGGAATCTAAAACTGGACTCACAGGAGGGGTTCAAATCATAGAAAGTGAGTGTGTCAGTCCTCCTGTACTTAAGTCGGCATTGTGCCTTTTGAATTTAATACCGATGCAATCTCTGTGTTTCATCGTCAATAAGGAGGTGCAAGGTATACAGTAAACGTGAAGTGAAGCATCGGAATCTAACACTGGACTCACAGGAGAGGTTCAAATCATAGAATGTGAGAGTGTCAGTCCTCTTGTACTTAAGTCGGCATTGTGCTTTTTTTGTCTTAAATTCCGATGTAATTTCTGTGTCTCATCGTCAATAAGATGGTGCAAGGTATACAGTGAACGTGAAGTGAAGCATCGGAAACTAAAACTGGACTCACAGGAGCGGTTCAAATCATAGAAAGTTAGAGTGTCACTATTCTTCTACTTAAGTCGGTATTGTGCCTTTTGTATTAAATTCCGATGCAATTTCTGTGTATCATCGTCAATAAGATGGTCCAATGGATGCTGAAAGCCTGAAGCGATGCGTCGGAATCTAAAACTGGACTAACAGGAGAGGTTCAAATCATAGAAAGTTAGAGTGTCAGTCCTCTTGTAATTAAGTCGGCATTATGCAATTTGCATTAAATTCGGATGCAATTTCTGTGTTTCATCGTCAATAAGATGGTGCAAGGTATACAGTAAACCTGTAGTGAAGCATCGGAATCTAAAACTGGACTCACAGGAGAAGTTCAAATCATAGAAAGTGAGAGTGTCAGTCCTCTTGTAATGAAGTCGGCATTTTGCCGTTTGTATTAAATTCGGATGCAATTTCTGTGTTTCATCGTCATTAAGAAGGTGCAAGGTATACAGTAAACCTGAAGTGAAGCATCGGAATCTAGAACTGGACTCACGGGAGAGGTTCAAATCATAGAAAGTGAGAGTGTCAGTCCTCTTGTAATGAAGTCGGCATTTTGCCGTTTGTATTAAATTCGGATGCAATTTCTGTGTTTCATCGTCAATTAGAAAGTCCAAGGGATACAGTAAACCTGAAGTGAAGCATCGGAATCTAAAACTGGACTCACAGGGGAGGGTGTCAGTCCTCTTGTACTTAATTCGCCATATTGCCTCTTGTATTAAATTCGGATGCAATTTCTGTGTTTCATCGTCAATAAGAAGGTGCAAGGGATACAGTAAACCTGAAGTAAAGCATCGGAATCTAAAACTGGACTCACAGGAGAAGTTCAAGTCGTAGAAAGTGAGAGTGTCACACCTCTTGTACTTAAGTCGGTATTGTGCCTTTTGTCTTAAATTCCGATGCAATTTCTGTGTCTCATCGTCAATAAGAAGGTACAAGGTATACAGTAAACCTGAAGTGAAGCATCGGAATCCAAAACTGGACTCACAGGAGAGGTTCAAATCATAGAATGAGAGAGTGTCAGTCCTCTTGTACTTAAGTCGGCGTTGTGCCATTTGTATTACACTCGGATGCAATTTCTGTGTTTCATCGTCAATAAGAAGGTCCAAGGAATAGAGTAAACCTGACGTGAGGCATCGGAATCTAAAACTGGACTCACAGGAGAGGTTCAAATCATAGAAAGTGAGAGTGTCAGTCCTCTTGTAATTAAGCCGGCATTATGCCATTTGTATATACTTCGGATTCAATTTCTGTGTTTCGTCGTCAATAAGAAGGTCCAAGGGATACAGTAAACCTGAAGTGAAGCTTCGCAATCTAAAACTGGACTCACAGGAGGGGTTCAAATCATAGAAAGTGAGTGTGTCAGTCCTCCTGTACTTAAGTCGGCATTGTGCCTTTTGAATCTAATACCGATGCAATCTCTGTGTTTCATCGTCAATAAGACGGTGCAAGGTATACAGTAAACCTGAAGTGAAGCATCGGAATCTAAAACTGGACTCACAGGAGAGGTTCAAATCATAGAAAGTGAAAGTGTCAGTACTCTTGTCCTTAAGTCGGCATTGTGCATTTTGGTTTGAATTCCGATGCAATATCTGTGTCCCATCGTCAATAAGAAGGTGCAAGGTATACAGTAAATGTGAAGTGCAGCATCGGAATCTAACACTGGACTCACAGGAGAGGTTCAAATCATAGAATGTGAGAGTGTCAGTCCTCTTGTACTTAAGTCGGCATTGTGCCTTTTGTCTTAAATTCCGATGTAATTTCTGTGTCTCATCGTCAATAAGAAGGTGCAAGGTATACAGTGAACGTGAAGTGAAGCATCGGAAACTAAAACTGGACTCACAGGGGTGGGGGTCATTCCTGATGTACTTAAGTCGCCATTGTGCCTTTTGTATTAAATTCGGATGCAATTTCTGTGTTTCATCGTCAATAAGAAGGTCCAAGGGATACAGTAAACCTGAAGTGAAGCATCGGCTTCCAAAACTGGACTCACAGGAGAGGTTCAAATCGTAGAAAGTGAGAGTGTCAGTCCTCTAGTACTTAAGTCGGCATTGTACCATTTTTATTAAATTCGGGAGCAATTTCTGCGTTTCATCGTCAATAAGAAGGTCCAAGGGATACAGTAAACCTGAAGTGAAGCATCGGAATCTAAAACAGGACTCACAGGAGCGGTTCAAATCATAGAAAGTTAGAGTGTCACTCCTCTTGTACTTAAGTCGGCATTGTGCCTTTTGAATTTAATTCCGATGTAATTTCTGTGTTTCATCGTCAATACGAAGGACCAAGGAATACAGTAAACCTGAAGTGAAGCATCGGAATCTAAAACTGGACTCACAGGAGAGGTTCAAATCATAGAAAGTGAGAGTGTCAGTCCTCTTGTCCTAAAGTCGGCATTGTGCCTTTTGGCTTAAATTCCGATGCAATTTCTGTGTCTCATCGTCAATAAGAAGGTGCAAGGTATACAGTAAACCTGAAGTGATGCATCGGAATCTAAAACTGGACTCACAGGAGAGGTTCAAATCATAGTTTGTGAGAGTGTCAGTCCTCTTGTACTTAAGTCGGCATTGTGCCTTTTGTCTTAAATTCCGATGCAATTTCTGTGTCTCATCGTCAATAAGAAGGTGCAAGGTATACAGTGAACCTGAAGTGAAGCTTCGGAAACTAAAACTGGACTCACAGGGGAGGGGGTCAGTCCTCTTGTACTTAAGTCGCCATTGTGCCTTTTGTATTATATTCGGATGCAAACTCTGTGTTTCATCATCAATAAGAAGGTCCAAGTGATACAGTAATCCTGAAGTGAAGCATCGGAATCTAAAACTGGACTCACAGGAGAGGTTCAAATCATAGAAAGTGAGAGTGTCAGTCCTCTTGTACTTAAGTCTGCAGTATGCCTTTTGTATTAAATTCCGATGCAATTTCTGTGTCTCATCGTCAATAAGAAGGTGCAAGGTATACAGTAAACCTGAAGTGAAGCATCGGAATCTAAAACTGGACTCACAGGAGAGGTTCAAATCATACAAAGTTAGAATGTCAGTCCTCTTGTACATAAGTCGGCATTGTGCCTTTTGTATTAAATTCGGATGCAATTTCTGTGTTTCATCGTCAATAAGAAGGTGCAAGATATACAGTAAACCTGATGTGAAGCATCGGAATCTAAAACTGGACTCACAGGAGAGGTTCAAATCGTAGAAAGTGAGAGTGTCAGTCCTCTAGTACTTAAGTCGGCATTGTACCATTTGTATTAAATTCGGATGCAATTTCTGTGTTTCATCGTCAATAAGAAGGTCCAAGGGATACAGTAAACCTGAAGTGAAGCATCGGAATCTAAAACTGGACTCACAGGAGAGGTTCAAATCATAGAAAGTTAGAGTGTCACTCCTCTTCTACTTAAGTCGGAATTGTGCATTTTGTATTAAATTCCGATGCAATTTCTGTGTTTCATCGTCAATAAGATGATCCAATGGATGCTGAAAGCCTGAAGCGATGCGTCGGAATCTAAAACTGGACTAACAGGAGAGGTTCAAATCATAGAAAGTTAGAGTGTCAGTCCTCTTGTAATTAAGTCGGCATTATGCAATTTGCATTAAATTCGGATGCAATTTCTGTGATTCATCGTCAATAAGATGGTGCAAGGTATACAGTAAACCTGAGGTGAAGCATCGGAATCTAAAACTGGACTCACAGGAGAAGTTCAAATCATAGAAAGTGAGAGTGTCAGTCCTCTTGTAATGAAGTCGGCATTTTGCCGTTTGTATTAAATTCGGATGCAATTTCTGTGTTTCATCGTCATTAAGAAGGTGCAAGGTATACAGTAAACCTGAAGTGAAGCATCGGAATCTAGAACTGGACTCACGGGAGAGGTTCAAATCATAGAAAGTGAGAGTGTCAGTCCTCTTGCAATGAAGTCGGCATTTTGCCGTTTGTATTAAATTCGGATGCAATTTCTGTGTTTCATCGTCAATTAGAAAGTCCAAGGGATACAGTAAACCTGAAGTGATGCATCGGAATCTAAAACTGGACTCACAGGGGAGGGTGTCAGTCCTCTTGTACTTAATTCGCCATATTGCCTCTTGTATTAAATTCGGATGCAATTTCTGTGTTTCATCGTCAATAAGAAGGTGCAAGGGATACAGTAAACCTGAAGTGAAGCATCGGAATCTAAAACTGGACTCACAGGAGAAGTTCAAATCGTAGAAAGTGAGAGTGTCACACCTCTTGTACTTAAGTCGGTATTGTGCCTTTTGTCTTAAATTCCGATGCAATTTCTGTGTCTCATCGTCAATAAGAAGGTACAAGGTATACAGTAAACCTGAAGTGAAGCATCGGAATCCAAAACTGGACTCACAGGAGAGGTTCAAATCATAGAATGAGAGAGTGTCAGTCCTCTTGTACTTAAGTCGGCGTTGTGCCATTTGTATTACACTCGGATGCAATTTCTGTGTTTCATCGTCAATAAGAAGGTCCAAGGAATACAGTAAACCTGACGTGAGGCATCGGAATCTAAAACTGGACTCACAGGAGAGGTTCAAATCATAGAAAGTGAGAGTGTCAGTCCTCTTGTAATTAAGCCGGCATTATGCCATTTGTATATACTTCGGATTCAATTTCTGTGTTTCGTCGTCAATAAGAAGGTCCAAGGGATACAGTAAACCTGAAGTGAAGCTTCGCAATCTAAAACTGGACTCACAGGAGGGGTTCAAATCATAGAAAGTGAGTGTGTCAGTCCTCCTGTACTTAAGTCGGCATTGTGCCTTTTGAATTTAATACCGATGCAATCTCTGTGTTTCATCGTCAATAAGACGGTGCAAGGTATACAGTAAACCTGAAGTGAAGCATCGGAATCTAAAACTGGACTCACAGGAGAGGTTCAAATCATAGAAAGTGAAAGTGTCAGTACTCTTGTCCTTAAGTCGGCATTGTGCATTTTGGTTTGAATTCCGATGCAATATCTGTGTCCCATCGTCAATAAGAAGGTGCAAGGTATACAGTAAATGTGAAGTGAAGCATCGGAATCTAACACTGGACTCACAGGAGAGGTTCAAATCATAGAATGTGAGAGTGTCAGTCCTCTTGTACTTAAGTCGGCATTGTGCCTTTTGTCTTAAATTCCGATGTAATTTCTGTGTCTCATCGTCAATAAGAAGGTGCAAGGTATACAGTGAACGTGAAGTGAAGCATCGGAAACTAAAACTGGACTCACAGGGGTGTGGGTCATTCCTGATGTACTTAAGTCGCCATTGTGACTTTTGTATTAAATTCGGATGCAATTTCTGTGTTTCATCGTCAATAAGAAGGTCCAAGGGATACAGTAAACCTGAAGTGAAGCATCGGCTTCCAAAACTGGACTCACAGGAGAGGTTCAAATCGTAGAAAGTGAGAGTGTCAGTCCTCTAGTACTTAAGTCGGCATTGTACCATTTTTATTAAATTCGGGAGCAATTTCTGCGTTTCATCGTCAATAAGAAGGTCCAAGGGATACAGTAAACCTGAAGTGAAGCATCGGAATCTAAAACAGGACTCACAGGAGCGGTTCAAATCATAGAAAGTTAGAGTGTCACTCCTCTTGTACTTAAGTCGGCATTGTGCCTTTTGAATTTAATTCCGATGCAATTTCTGTGTTTCATCGTCAATAAGAAGGACCAAGGAATACAGTAAACCTGAAGTGAAGCATCGGAATCTAAAACTGGACTCACAGGAGAGGTTCAAATCATAGAAAGTGAGAGTGTCAGTCCTCTTGTCCTAAAGTCGGCATTGTGCCTTTTGGCTTAAATTCCGATGCAATTTCTGTGTCTCATCGTCAATAAGAAGGTGCAAGGTACACAGTAAACCTGAAGTGATGCATCGGAATCTAAAACTGGACTCACAGGAGAGGTTCAAATCATAGTTTGTGAGAGTGTCAGTCCTCTTGTACTTAAGTCGGCATTGTGCCTTTTGTCTTAAATTCCGATGCAATTTCTGTGTCTCATCGTCAATAAGAAGGTGCAAGGTATACAGTGAACCTGAAGTGAAGCTTCGGAAACTAAAACTGGACTCACAGGGGAGGGGGTCAGTCCTCTTGTACTTAAGTCGCCATTGTGCCTTTTGTATTAAATTCGGATGCAATTTCTGTGTTTCATCGTCAATAAGAAGGTCCAAGGGATACAGTAAACATGAAGTGAAGCGTCGGAATCTAAAACTGGACTCACAGGAGAGTTTCAAATCATAGAAATTTAGAGAGTTAGCCCTCTTGTACTTAAGACGGCATTGTGCCTTTTGTATTATATTCGGATGCAAACTCTGTGTTTCATCATCAATAAGAAGGTCCAAGTGATACAGTAATCCTGAAGTGAAGCATCGGAATCTAAAACTGGACTCACAGGAGAGGCTCAAATTATAGAAAGTGAGAGTGTCAGTCCTCTTGTACATAAGTCGGCAGTGTGCCTTTTGTATTAAATTCCGATGCAATTTCTGTGTCTCATCGTCAATAAGAAGGTGCAAGGTATACAGTAAACCTGAAGTGAAGCATCGGAATCTAAAACTGGACTCACAGGAGAGGTTCAAATCATACAAAGTTAGAATGTCAGTCCTCTTGTACATAAGTCGGCATTGAGCCTTTTGTATTAAATTCGGATGCAATTTCTGTGTTTCATCGTCAATAAGAAGGTGCAAGATATAAAGTAAACCTGATGTGAAGCATCGGAATCTAAAACTGGACTCACAGGAAGAGGTTCAAATCGTAGAAAGTGAGAGTGTCAGTCCTCTAGTACTTAAGTCGGCATTGTACCATTTGTATTAAATTCGGATGCAATTTCTGTGTTTCATCGTCAATAAGAAGGTCCAAGGGATACAGTAAACCTGAAGTGAAGCATCGGAATCTAAAACTGGACTCACAGGAGAGGTTCAAATCATAGAAAGTTAGAGTGTCACTCCTCTTCTACTTAAGTCGGAATTGTGCATTTTTTATTAAATTCCGATGCAATTTCTGTGTTTCATTGTCAATAAGAAGGTCCAAGGAATACAGTAAACCTGAAGTGAAGCTTCGGAATCTAAAACTGGACTCACAGGAGAGGTTCAAATCATAGAATGTGAGAGTGTCAGTCCTCTTATACTTAAGTCGGCATTGTGCCTTTTGAATTTAAATCCGATGCAATTTCTGTGTTTCATCGTCAATAAGAAGGACCAAGGAATACAGTAAACCTGAAGTGAAGCATCGGAATCTAAAACTGGACTCACATGAGAGGTTCAAATCATAGAAAGTGAGAGTGTCAGTCCTCTTGTCCTTAAGTCGGCATTGTGCCTTTTGGCTTAAATTCCGATGCAATTTCTGTGTCTCATCGTCAATAAGACGGTGCAAGGTATACAGTAAACCTGAAGTGATGCATCGGAATCTAAAACTGGACTCACAGGAGAGGTTCAAATCATAGTTTGTGAGAGTGTCAGTCCTCTTGTACTTAAGTCGGCATTGTGCCTTATGTCTTAAATTCCGATGCAATTTCTGTGTCTCATCGTTAATAAGAAGGTGCAAGGTATACAGTGAACCTGAAGCGAAGCTTCGGAATCTAAAACTGGACCAACAGGGGAGGGTATCAGTCCTCTTGTACTTAAGTCGCCATTGTGCCTTTTGTATTAAATTCGGATGCAATTTCTGTGTTTCATCGTCAATAAGAAGGTCCAAGGTTTACAGTGAACCAGAAGTGAAGCATCGGAATCTAAAACTGCACTCACAGGAGAGGTTCAAATCATAGAAGGTGAGAGTATCAGTCCTCTTGTACTTAAGTCGGCATTGTGCCATGTGTATTAAATTCAGATGCAATTTCTGTGTTTCAACGTCAATATGAAGGTCCAATGAATACAGTAAACCTGAAGTGAAGCATCGGAATCTAGAACTGGACTCATGGGAGAGGTTCAAATCATAGAAAGTGATAGTGTCAGTCCTCTTGTAATGAAGTCGGCATTTTGCCGTTTGTATTAAATTCGGATGCAATTTCTGTGTTTCATCGTCAATTAGAAGGTCCAAGGGATACAGTAAACCTGAAGTGAAGCATCGGAATCTAAAACTGGACTCACAGGGGAGGGAGTCAGTCCTCTCGTACTTAATTCGCCATATTGCCTCTTGTATTAAATTCGGATGCAATTTCTGTGTTTCATCGTCAATAAGAAGGTGCAAGGGATACAGTAAACCTGAAGTGAAGCATCGGAATCTATAACTGGACTCACAGGAGGGGTTCAAATCATAGAAAGTGAGTGTGTCAGTCCTCCTGTACTTAAGTCGGCATTGTGCCCTTTGAATTTAATTCCGATGCAATTACAGTGTTTCATCGTCAATAAGAAGGTGCACGGTATACAGTAAACCTGAAGTGAAGCATCGGAATCTAAAACTGGACTCACAGGAGAAGTTCAAATCGTTGAAAGTGAGAGTGTCACTCCTCTTGTACTTAAGTCGGTACTGTGCCTTTTGTCTTAAATTCCGATGCAATTTCTGTGTCTCATCGTCAATAAGAAGGTGCAAGGGATACAGTAAACCTGAAGTGAAGCATCGGAACCTATAACTGGACTCACAGGAGGGGTTCAAATCATAGAAAGTGAGTGTGTCAGTCCTCCTGTACTTAAGTCGGCATTGTGCCCTTTGAATTTAATTCCGATGCAATTACAGTGTTTCATCGTCAATAAGAAGGTGCAAGGTATACAGTAAACCTGAAGTGAAGCATCGGAATCCAAAACTGGACTCACAGGAGAGGTTCAAATCACAGAATGAGAGAGTGTCAGTCCTCTTGTACTTAAGTCGGCATTGTGCCATTTGTATTACACTCGGATGCAATTACTGTGTTTCATCGTCAATAAGAAGGTCCAAGGAATACAGTAAACCTGACGTGAGGCATCGGAATCTAAAACTGGACTCACAGGAGAGGTTCAAATCATAGAAAGTGAGAGTGACAGTCCTCTTGTAATTAAGTCGGCATTATGCCATTTGTATATACTTCGGATTCAATTTCTGTGTTTCATCGTCAATAAGAAGGTACAAGGGATACAGTAAACCTGAAGTGAAGCATCGGAATCTAAAACTGGACTCACAGGAGGGGTTCAAATCATAGAAAGTGAGTGTGTCAGTCCTCCTGTACTTAAGTCGGCATTGTGCCTTTTGAATTTAATACCGATGCAATCTCTGTGTTTCATCGTCAATAAGGAGGTGCAAGGTATACAGTAAACGTGAAGTGAAGCATCGGAATCTAACACTGGACTCACAGGAGAGGTTCAAATCATAGAATGTGAGAGTGTCAGTCCTCTTGTACTTAAGTCGGCATTGTGCTTTTTTTGTCTTAAATTCCGATGTAATTTCTGTGTCTCATCGTCAATAAGATGGTGCAAGGTATACAGTGAACGTGAAGTAAAGCATCGGAAACTAAAACTGGACTCACAGGGGTGGGGGTCAGTCCTGTTGTACTTAAGTCGCCATTGTGCCTTTTGTATTAAATTCGGATGCAATTTCTGCGTTTCATCGTCAATAAGAAGGTCCAAGGGATACAGTAAACCTGAAGTGAAGCATCGGAATCCAAAACTGGACTCACAGGAGAGGTTCAAATCGTAGAAAGTGAGGGTGTCAGTCCTCTAGTACTTAAGTCGGCATTGTACCATTTTTATTAAATTCGGGAGCAATTTCTGCGTTTCATCGTCAATAAGAAGGTCCAAGGGATACAGTAAACCTGAAGTGAAGCATCGGAATCTAAAACTGGACTCACAGGAGCGGTTCAAATCATAGAAAGTTAGAGTGTCACTATTCTTCTACTTAAGTCGGTATTGTGCCTTTTGTATTAAATTTCGATGCAATTTCTGTGTTTCATCGTCAATAAGATGGTCCAATGGATGCTGAAAGCCTGAAGCGATGCGTCGGAATCTAAAACTGGACTAACAGGAGAGGTTCAAATCATAGAAAGTTAGAGTGTCAGTCCTCTTGTAATTAAGTCGGCATTATGCAATTTGCATTAAATTCGGATGCAATTTCTGTGTTTCATCGTCAATAAGATGGTGCAAGGTATACAGTAAACCTGAAGTGAAGCATCGGAATCTAAAACTGGACTCACAATAGAAGTTCAAATCATAGAAAGTGAGAGTGTCAGTCCTCTTGTAATGAAGTCGGCATTTTGCCGTTTGTATTAAATTCGGATGCAATTTCTGTGTTTCATCGTCATTAAGAAGGTGCAAGGTATACAGTAAACCTGAAGTGAAGCATCGGAATCTAGAACTGGACTCACGGGAGAGGTTCAAATCATAGAAAGTGAGAGTGTCAGTCCTCTTGTAATGAAGTCGGCATTTTGCCGTTTGTATTAAATTCGGATGCAATTTCTGTGTTTCATCGTCAATTAGAAAGTCCAAGGGATACAGTAAACCTGAAGTGAAGCATCGGAATCTAAAACTGGACTCACAGGGGAGGGTGTCAGTCCTCTTGTACTTAATTCGCCATATTGCCTCTTGTATAAAATTCGGATGCAATTTCTGTGTTTCATCGTCAATAAGACGGTGCAAGGGATACAGTAAACCTGAAGTGAAGCATCGGAATCTAAAACTGGACTCACAGGAGAAGTTCAAATCGTAGAAAGTGAGAGTGTCAGTCCTCTTGTAATTAAGTCGGCGTTGTGCCATTTGTATTACACTCGGATGCAATTTCTGTGTTTCATCGTCAATAAGAAGGTCCAAGGAATACAGTAAACCTGACGTGAGGCATCGGAATCTAAAACTGGACTCACAGGAGAGGTTCAAATCATAGAAAGTGAGAGTGTCAGTCCTCTTGTAATTAAGCCGGCATTATGCCATTTGTATATACTTCGGATTCAATTTCTGTGTTTCGTCGTCAATAAGAAGGTCCAAGGGATACAGTAAACCTGAAGTGAAGCTTCGCAATCTAAAACTGGACTCACAGGAGGGGTTCAAATCATAGAAAGTGAGTGTGTCAGTCCTCCTGTACTTAAGTCGGCATTGTGCCTTTTGAATTTAATACCGATGCAATCTCTGTGTTTCATCGTCAATAAGACGGTGCAAGGTATACAGTAAACCTGAAGTGAAGCATCGGAATCTAAAACTGGACTCACAGGAGAGGTTCAAATCATAGAAAGTGAAAGTGTCAGTACTCTTGTCCTTAAGTCGGCATTGTGCATTTTGGTTTGAATTCCGATGCAATATCTGTGTCCCATCGTCAATAAGAAGGTGCAAGGTATACAGTAAATGTGAAGTGAAGCATCGGAATCTAACACTGGACTCACAGGAGAGGTTCAAATCATAGAATGTGAGAGTGTCAGTCCTCTTGTACTTAAGTCGGCTTTGTGCCTTTTGTCTTAAATTCCGATGTAATTTCTGTGTCTCATCGTCAATAAGAAGGTGCAAGGTATACAGTGAACGTGAAGTGAAGCATCGGAAACTAAAACTGGACTCACAGGGGTGGGGGTCATTCCTGATGTACTTTAGTCGCCATTGTGCCTTTTGTATTAAATTCGGATGCAATTTCTGTGTTTCATCGTCAATAAGAAGGTCCAAGGGATACAGTAAACCTGAAGTGAAGCATCGGCTTCCAAAACTGGACTCACAGGAGAGGTTCAAATCGTAGAAAGTGAGAGTGTCAGTCCTCTAGTACTTAAGTCGGCATTGTACCATTTTTATTAAATTCGGGAGCAATTTCTGCGTTTCATCGTCAATAAGAAGGTCCAAGGGATACAGTAAACCTGAAGTGAAGCATCGGAATCTAAAACAGGACTCACAGGAGCGGTTCAAATCATAGAAAGTTAGAGTGTCACTCCTCTTGTACTTAAGTCGGCATTATGCCTTTTGAATTTAATTCCGATGCAATTTCTGTGTTTCATCGTCAATAAGAAGGACCAAGGAATACAGTAAACCTGAAGTGAAGCATCGGAATCTAAAACTGGACTCACAGGAGAGGTTCAAATCATAGAAAGTGAGAGTGTCAGTCCTCTTGTCCTAAAGTCGGCATTGTGCCTTTTGGCTTAAATTCCGATGCAATTTCTGTGTCTCATCGTCAATAATAAGGTGCAAGGTATACAGTAAACCTGAAGTGATGCATCGGAATCTAAAACTGGACTCACAGGAGAGGTTCAAATCATAGAAAGTGAGAGTGTCAGTCCTCTTGAACTTACGTCGGCATTGTGCCTTTTGTCTTAAATTCCGATGCAATTTCTGTGTCTCATCGTTAATACGAAGGTGCAAGGTATACAGTGAACCTGAAGTGAAGCTTCGGAATCTAAAACTGGACCCACAGGGGAGGGTATCAGTCCTCTTGTACTTAAGTCGCCATTGTGCCTTTTGTATTAAATTCGGATGCAATTTCTGTGTTTCATCGTCAATAAGAAGGACCATGGGATACAGAAAACCTGAAGTGAGCATCGGAATCTGAAACTGGACTCACAGGAGGGATTCAAATCATAGAAAGTGAGAGTGTCAGTCCTCTTTTACTTAAGTCGGCATTGTGCCTTTTGCATTAAATTCCGAAGCAATTTCTGTGTCTCATCGTCAATAAGAAGGTGCAAGGTATACAGTAAAGCAGAAGTGAAGCATCGGAATCTAAAACTGGACTCACAGGAGAGGTTCAACTCATAGAAGGTGAGAGTGTCAGTCCTCTTTTACTTAAGACGGCATTGTGCCATTTGTATTAAATTCGGATGCAATTTCTGTGTTTCATCGTCAATAAGATGGTCCAATGGATGCTGAAAGCCGGAAGCGATGCGTCGGAATCTAAAACTGGACTAACAGGAGAGGTTCAAATCATAGAAAGTTAGAGTGTCAGTCCTCTTGTAATTAAGTCGGCATTATGCAATTTGCATTAAATTCGGATGCAATTTCTGTGTTTCATCGTCAATAAGAAGGTGCAAGGTATACAGTAAACCTGAAGTGAAGCATCGGAATCTAAAACTGGACTCACAGGAGAAGTTCAAATCATAGAAAGTTAGAGACTCACTTCTGTTGTACTCAAGTCGGTATTGTGCTTTTGTATCAAATTCGGATGCAATTTCTGTGTTTCTTCGTCATTAAGAAGGTGCAAGGTATACAGTAAACCTGAAGTGAAGCATCGGAATCTAAAACTGGACTCACAGGTGAGGTTCAAATCATAGAAAGTGAGAGTGTCAGTCCTCTTGTACTTAAGTCGGCATTGTGCCTTTTGTATTAAATTCCGATGCAATTTCTGTGTCTCATCGTCAATAAGAAGGTGCAAGGTATACAGTAAACCTGAAGTGAAGCATCGGAATCTAAAACTGGACTCACTGGAGAGGTTCAAATCATAGAAAGTGAGAGTGTCAGTCCTCTTGTACTTAAGTCGGCATTGTGCCATTTCTATTAAATTTGGATGCAAATTCTGTGTTTCATCGTTAATAAGAAGGTCCAAGGGATACAGTAAACCGGAAGTGAAGCATGGGAATCCTAAACAGGACTCACAGGAGAGGTTCAAATCATAGAGAGTTAGAGCGTTAGAGTGTCAGTCCTCTTGTACTTATGTCGGAATTGTGCATTTTGTATTAAATTCGGACGCAATTTCTGTGTTTCATCGTCAATATGAAGGTGCAAGGTATACAGTAAACCTGAAGTGAAGCATCGGAATCTAAAACTGGACTCACAGGAGAGGTTCAAATCATAGAAAGTAAGAGTGTCAGTCCTCTAGTACTTAAGTCGGCATTGTGCCATTTGTATTAAATTCGGATGCAATATCTGTGTTTCATCGTCAATAAGAAGGTCCAAGGGATACTGTAAACCTGAAGTGAAGCATCGGAATCCTAAACTGGACTCACAGGAGAAGTTCAAATCATAGAGGGTTAGAGCGTTAGAGTGTCAGTCCTCTTGTACTTAAGTCGGCATTGTGCCTTTTGTATTAAATTCGGATGCAATTTCTGTGTTTCATCGTCAATATGAAGGTGCAAGGTATACAGTAAAACTGAAGTGAAGCATCGGAATCAGAAACTGGACTCACAGGAGAGGTTCAAATCATAGAAAGTGAGAGTGTCAATCCTCTAGTACTTATGTCTTCATTGTGCCATTTGTAATAAATTCGGATGCAATTTCTGTGTTCCATCGTCAATAAGAAGGTCCAAGGGATACGGTAAACCTGAAGTGAAGCATCGGAATCCAAAACTGGACTCACAGACGAGGTTCAAAACATAGAGAGTTAGAGGGTTAGCGTGTCAGTCCTCTTGTACTTAAGTCGGTATTGTGCCTTTTGTATTAAATTCCGATGCAATTTCTTTGTTTCATCGTCAATAGGAAGGTCCAAGCGATACAGTAAACCTGAAGTGAAGCATCGGAATCTAAAACTGGACTCACAGGAGAAGTTCAAATCGTAGAAAGTGAGAGTGTCACTCCTCTTGTACTTAAGTCGGTATTGTGCATTTTGTCTTAAATTCCGATGCAATTTCTGTGTCTCATCGTCAATAAGAAGGTGCAAGGTATACAGTAAACCTGAAGTGAAATCGGAATCTAAAACTGGACTCACAGGAGAGGTTCAAATCATAGAATGAGAGAGTGTCAGTCCTCTTGTACTTAAATGGGCATTGTGCCATTTGTATTACACTCGGATGCAATTTCTGTGTTTCATCGTCAATAAGAAGGTCCAAGGAATACAGTAAACCTGACGTGAAGCATCGGAATCTAAAACTGGACTCACAGGAGAGGTTCAAATCATAGAAAGTGAGAGTGTCAGTCCTCTTGTACTTAAGTCGGCATTGTGCCATTTGTATTAATTTCGGATGCAATTTCTGTGTTTCAGCGTCAATAAGAAGGTCCAAGGGATACAGTAAACCTGAAGTGAAGCATCGGAATCTGAAACTGGACTCACAGGAGAGGTTCAAATCATAGAAAGTGAGTGTGTCAGTCCTCTTGTACTTAAGTCGGCATTGTGCCTTTTGAATTTAATACCGATGCAATCTCTGAGTTTCATCGTCAATAAGACGGTGCAAGGTATACAGTAAACCTGAAGTGAAGCATCGGAATCTAAAACTGGGCTCACAGGAGAAGTTCAAATCATAGAAAGTTAGAGACTCACTTCTCTTGTACTCAAGTCGGTATTGTGATTTTGTATCAAATTCGGATGCAATTTCTGTGTTTCTTCGTCATTAAGAAGGTGCAAGGTATACAGTAAACCTGAAGTGAAGCATCGGAATCTAAAACTGGACTCACAGGTGAGGTTCAAATCATAGAAAGTGAGAGTGTCAGTCCTCTTGTACTTAAGTCGGCATTGTGCCTTTTGTATTAAATTCCGATGCAATTTCTGTGTCTCATCGTCAATAAGAAGGTGCAAGGTATACAGTAAACCTGAAGTGAAGCATCGGAATCTAATACTGGACTCACTGGAGAGGTTCAAATCATAGAAAGTGAGTGTGTCAGTCCTCTTGTACTTAAGTCGGCATTGTGACATTTGTATTAAATTTGGATGCAATTTCTGTGTTTCATCGTCAATAAGAAGGTCCAAGGGATACAGTAAAACGGAAGTGAAGCATCGGAATCCTAAACTGGACTCACAGGAGAGGTTCAAATCATAGAGAGTTAGAGCGTTAGAGTGTCAGTCCTCTTGTACTTAAGTCGGCATTGTGCCTTTTGTATTAAATTCGGATGCAATTTCTGTGTTTCATCGTCAATATGAAGGTGCAAGGTATACAGGAAACCTGAAGTGAAGCATCGGAATCTAAAACTGGACTCACAGGAGAGGTTCAAATCATAGAAAGTGAGAGTGTCAGTCCTCTTGTACTTAAGTCGGCATTGTGCCATTTGTATTAATTTCGGATGCAATTTCTGTGTTTCAGCGTCAATAAGAAGGTCCAAGGGATACAGTAAACCTGAAGTGAAGCATCGGAATCTGAAACTGGACTCACAGGAGAGGTTCAAATCATAGAAAGTGAGTGTGTCAGTCCTCTTGTACTTAAGTCGGCATTGTGCCTTTTGAATTTAATACCGATGCAATCTCTGAGTTTCATCGTCAATAAGACGGTGCAAGGTATACAGTAAACCTGAAGTGAAGCATCGGAATCTAAAACTGGGCTCACAGGAGAAGTTCAAATCATAGAAAGTTAGAGACTCACTTCTCTTGTACTCAAGTCGGTATTGTGATTTTGTATCAAATTCGGATGCAATTTCTGTGTTTCTTCGTCATTAAGAAGGTGCAAGGTATACAGTAAACCTGAAGTGAAGCATCGGAATCTAAAACTGGACTCACAGGTGAGGTTCAAATCATAGAAAGTGAGAGTGTCAGTCCTCTTGTCCTAAAGTCGGCATTGTGCCTTTTGGCTTAAATTCCGATGCAATTTCTGTCTCTCATCGTCAATAATAAGGTGCAAGGTATACAGTAAACCTGAAGTGATGCATCGGAATCTAAAACTGGACTCACAGGAGAGGTTCAAATCATAGAAAGTGAGAGTGTCAGTCCTCTTGAACTTACGTCGGCATTGTGCCTTTTGTCTTAAATTCCGATGCAATTTCTGTGTCTCATCGTTAATACGAAGGTGCAAGGTATACAGTGAACCTGAAGTGAAGCTTCGGAATCTAAAACTGGACCCACAGGGGAGGGTATCAGTCCTCTTGTACTTAAGTCGCCATTGTGCCTTTTGTATTAAATTCGGATGCAATTTCTGTGTTTCATCGTCAATAAGAAGGACCATGGGATACAGAAAACCTGAAGTGAGCATCGGAATCTGAAACTGGACTCACAGGAGGGATTCAAATCATAGAAAGTGAGAGTGTCAGTCCTCTTTTACTTAAGTCGGCATTGTGCCTTTTGCATTAAATTCCGAAGCAATTTCTGTGTCTCATCGTCAATAAGAAGGTGCAAGGTATACAGTAAAGCAGAAGTGAAGCATCGGAATCTAAAACTGGACTCACAGGAGAGGTTCAA
>NW_025727744.1:0-115377 GCF_021461385.2 Schistocerca piceifrons
GGATCTCGCGGGACGTGATGGTCGAGCGCTTGTTGTAGTGCGCCAGGCGAGAAGCCTCGGCCGCAATGCGCTCGAAAATGTCGTTCACGAAGCTGTTCATGATGCTCATCGCCTTCGACGAGATGCCCGTGTCAGGGTGCACCTGCTTCAGCACCTTGTAGATGTAGATGGCATAGCTCTCCTTCCTCTTGCGCTTCTTCTTCTTGTCGCCCTTCGAAATGTTCTTCTGCGCCTTGCCAGCCTTCTTGGCGGCCTTCCCGCTAGTCTTGGGCGGCATCTCGAACCAACGTACGGCGGCAGCAGCAACACCAGTAGCAAGCGCTCCGCTCTAGTCAGCGTCTCCCCACACAGTGGCACCCGCCGCCAGCCGCCGCCGCACCTTTACCAGCTCGCCCTGTTGCGGCCGCCGACCAATGGGGCGCGCGCGCAACCGGCCGCCGCACCCGAGCCCATAAAGCACCCCCACCCCGGCTGCGCCGGCACGCACTCCGCTGCTCGACTCGCTGCCGCTCGCACCGGTCGTTTTCGTTTCCTTCTCGTGTGCACCGTCGCTAGCCCATCGCCATGTCCGGACGCGGAAAGGGAGGCAAAGTCAAGGGCAAGTCAAAGTCCCGCTCAAGCAGGGCTGGGCTCCAGTTCCCGGTCGGCAGAATCCACCGCCTCCTGCGCAAGGGAAACTACGCAGAGCGCGTCGGCGCCGGGGCGCCCGTCTACCTCGCCGCCGTCATGGAGTACCTCGCGGCTGAGGTGCTCGAGCTGGCCGGAAACGCGGCCCGCGACAACAAGAAGACGCGCATCATCCCGCGCCACCTGCAGCTTGCCATCCGCAACGACGAGGAGCTCAACAAGCTCCTGTCGGGCGTCACCATCGCACAGGGTGGTGTCCTACCCAACATCCAGGCCGTCCTGCTGCCAAAGAAGACCGAGAAGAAGGCCTAAAGGAGGCCAGGCAATCGCAGCGCCGCGTGCTCCCCTGCACGCAACGCGCTTTGCCGGCTCGGCTCGGCCCGGCCCACAACAATCGGCCCTTTTCAGGGCCACCACACAAACCTACGTCCAAAGCAAAATTTCAGTCGTCCTCGCCGCACCTTGTTTTGTTTCAACTTTGCACTTTCACAGCACAGCCGCCGCCGGCGCACGTCCGCCATCTTGTCGTCCACACAGCCCGCACACACACACACACACACACACACACACACACACACACACATTTTGCACGGTCGCAGAGTCGCCTTCCAAACGACAACGGCAGCAATAATGACCATTGTTAAAGGGAGGCGTGTCGACACACCGCCCTCCACTCCCGCGCGCAACGGCCGTCGACACGAACGAAACAGCTGATCCGGCCGCCTATGCCCACACGCCTTGCCTCGGAAACCCCAACGCCGCCGCAAACACACAGAGCCAAACCACGCAAGCAAATAATTACCGCCTCTCTCGCACAACAACACACAGCCCGCCATCTCCGTCGCGATCGATACAAAGACACACAATAACAAACACAAACGAAGCAGCTCCACACACAGCCAGCCACATGACACGTTTCCTTTCCTTCTCCCCTCCCAGCCACATCACGTCGCTCAAACGGAAAGAAAGAAAGAAACAAACAAACAAACAAACAAACAAACAAACGAACAACACAGCGCACACACACGCAGCAACAACAACAACAACAACACAGACTCTTTCGCACTTTTCAACTTCCGAACAGTGTGGTGGCCCTGAAAAGGGCCGTTTTCTAGTCTCTCCCACCCACAAGCACGGCCGCGGGAAGGCCAGCGCCCGCTGCGACGCAGCCTAACCGCCGAAACCGTACAGGGTGCGCCCCTGCCTCTTCAGGGCGTACACCACGTCCATGGCCGTCACAGTCTTGCGCTTGGCGTGCTCAGTGTACGTCACCGCGTCGCGGATCACGTTCTCCAGGAACACCTTCAGCACCCCGCGGGTCTCCTCGTAGATCAGACCAGAGATGCGCTTCACGCCGCCCCTGCGAGCCAGGCGGCGGATGGCGGGCTTCGTGATGCCCTGGATGTTGTCGCGCAACACCTTGCGGTGCCGCTTGGCGCCACCCTTGCCGAGCCCCTTTCCTCCCTTGCCGCGGCCTGTCATCCTTCCTTCCTCGGGCAAAGCAAAACGTGCACAAACAGCAGCTGCAGCGGCTGGCGAGTCGGCTACGGTCTGCGCCCAGCGCGCCCGCCGCCCCCCTATATAGACTCTGGCCCGCCCTCCCCCCACCACGCGCAACCGAGGGCATATAAGCGCAGCACGGAGGCGCGCGGGCCCGTTGTCAAGGCAGCACCGGACGCCGCGCCGCACCTAACCTCCACGCACGCCGCTCCGCTACCGCCAACGCTACCGCCATGGCCCGCACAAAGCAAACGGCCCGCAAGTCCACCGGCGGAAAGGCGCCGCGCAAACAGCTCGCCACCAAGGCGGCGAGGAAGAGCGCGCCCGCCACCGGAGGCGTCAAGAAGCCCCACCGCTACAGGCCGGGCACCGTCGCCCTGCGAGAAATCAGGCGCTACCAGAAGAGCACAGAGCTGCTCATCCGCAAGCTGCCATTCCAGCGCCTAGTGCGCGAGATCGCCCAGGACTTCAAGACCGACCTGCGCTTCCAGAGCTCCGCAGTCATGGCCCTGCAGGAGGCCAGCGAGGCCTACCTCGTCGGCCTCTTCGAAGACACCAACCTGTGCGCAATCCACGCCAAGCGCGTCACCATCATGCCCAAGGACATCCAGCTCGCGCGCCGCATCCGCGGCGAGCGCGCCTAAACCGCGCCGCGGCACCGCACCGCACAAACAAAAACGGCCCTTTTCAGGGCCACTAACATCTCTCCGTCGCGAGCAAACTTTGTCGGTCGCCTGCCTCTCGCCCCGCAACCCAAAAACAAAAACCACCACTTCCCGTCCGTCCGCCACACACACCCGCTCACTCTGCCTGCCTGCTAGCAGCGCGCAACAATCACACATCATCCCTCCCCGGCGCTCAAAGCGCACAATACCCAACGGCCGACGTCACACCGCACGGGTGGCTGGCCGGCCGCCGCTTTCGTTTCGAAAACAAAAAAAACCCGCACTCCACTCCGACGGCCAACGGCCAGGCAGGCGCGCTCGCTCGCTCTACACGCCACCGAAATCCCCGCCGACTCCTTCCACATCTCAACGTGCCCCCCGTTGCAAAACATAACACACACAAAGAAACAAAACAAAGACCAGACACGACTAGACAAGACACACATCCGAGAAGAACGAACGCAGGCAAGCCAACCAACGTATTCAAACAAAACAACGTGACAGAAAACCAACCGTCGGCCGCCGCCACAAACACGGCGACAATCAACCACGACAACAACAACACCGCTTACCGCTACCGCCGCCCACACCCGCCACCGACCCCCGCAATCAAACCACCACGGCACGCAAACAGCATCCCCACGGGCAT
The DNA here is from genome assembly GCF_021461385.2 of Schistocerca piceifrons. Lineage (NCBI taxonomy): Eukaryota > Metazoa > Arthropoda > Insecta > Orthoptera > Acrididae > Schistocerca > Schistocerca piceifrons. The sequence goes on from NW_025727744.1 coordinate 3,442, forward strand.
ACAGACAGACACCCACACCAAACGCAACACGACAATCAAAACCTTCCCCGACGTGCTTTGATGGCCCTGAGAAGGGCCGTTTTGGGCCGCGCGTCTCTTGCGCGCCACTAGACGACGACGGGGGGTGGGGACGACGGGGTCAAGCGCCAAACCCTTCCTTTCCCATCTCTTTCTCCTCTACTCTACTCTACTTCTTCTTCTTGGGCGAAGCCTTCGCCTTAGACGGCGTCGTCGCCTTCTTCGGGCGCGGCGCCTTCGGCTTCTTCGTCGGAACCTTGGCGGCCTTCTTCGCCTTCGACGGCGACTTGGCCTTGGCCGGCTTGGCCGCAGCCGCCTTCTTCGCACCCGCGGGAGCGGCCGACGCCGCAGACGCCTTCTTGGCGGCGCCCGCCTTCCGACCGGTCGCCGCCTTCACGCCACCAGCCTTCTTTGCGCCGGCCGCACGGGCGCCCTTCTTCTCCTTGCTGGCCGGAGCGGCGCGCTTCTTCTTGGCACCGCCAGCACGAGCCTTGCCGCCCTCGGCCGCCCCCCCGCCGCCGGCGCCGGCAAGCTTGAACGAGCCGGACGCGCCCTTCCCCTTCGTCTGCACCAGCTCGCCCGCCACGACGGCCGACTTGAGGTACTTCTTGATAAACGGCGCCAGCTTCTCCGCGTCCAGCTTGTAGTGCGCGGCTATGTACTTCTTGATCGCCTGCAGCGACGACCCGCCGCGCTCCTTCAGACTCTTGATGGCGGCCGTCACCATCTCAGAGGTGCGCGGGTGCGCAGGCTTGGCGCGCGGCTTCTTCGCAGACGACGCAGACTTGGCCTTCTTCGTAGTGCCGGTGGCGGCGGGTGCCGCAGCAGTCTCGTTCGTAGCCGCCTGATCTGCCATTTCGACGACGCGCGTAACACACAGCGAGAGCGAGAGCGAGAGCGAGCGGGACGGCAGGCACGCAAGCACAGCACAGCACGGCAGAGCAGAGCAGAGAATCACAAGGGCCCAGCCAGTGTCGCGGGCGGGCGCGGACGGCCGAGAGAGCGGCCGCCACTCTGCGCGCCGCCGCGCCGCGCCTCCCGCGCTTGCTACCGCCCAACGTCCGACAGCCTGTGCGGAGCAGCCCCAAAGCTGCGCCACAACCGCCCGCGCCTTTCAAACCACCGAGGATGGGGCTACACACAGCCACACCACAGTCGCCAACCAGTCGCCACGGCAGCGCCGCAAACCACGGCCAAACTGCAGCTACCGCGCGCTACAGCCTGGGTCGGCCCGCCGAGAATCGCCGCCCCCGCCCAAATGCCGCCCCCACAGCCCCAGCCGACGACCCGCCACAATGGCCAAACCTTCGGCAAAACTCCCACACCGTCGCCGCGGCAGCCCGGCCAGCGCGGCCGGCGCCACAGCCACACAAGCCGAGGCGTGCGGCGATGACGGCCGTGCAAACGCGCCTCCGCCGCCCCATCGCCTTCCGTCGCCCTCCCGCCGTTTCCCGATCGGCCCGCAGCCGTCGGGCCACATCGCGCGCCGTCCTCCTCCTCTCGCCCGCCAACATTCACAGCCGTTTCTCAACAATTGCCCGCCGCAAACGGACGCCGCCTGCGCAACAGGCGCCGCCGCCCCTCGCCGCTTCCGACCCAACCCCTCGACCGAGGCAAACCGCAATCCGAATCTACAGACCAACCCAATCTGCCGTCAGCACACACGACAGCCGACCTTACACGTTGCGCGTTACACATTACGTTTACACGTCTAGGTTAGGTTCGGTTAGGTTAGGTGGACGTGGGTTAGGTTAAGGGGACTTGGGTTAGGTTAAGCGTCAAACTTAGGTTAAGCATTCAAACACGTCAGGCGTCAGAGGTTAGGTTAGGTTAGGTTACGTTAGGTTACGTTACACGTTAGGTTAAGGGGTCAGTGCTAGGTTAAGAAGCGTCAAACGTAGGTTAAAAAAGCGTTCAAAACGTGAGGCGTGAGCCGCCGGACAGCTTACCTTACGTAGACGTTTGGGGCTCACAGGCTGAGCTCACCTCACCACACCACAGGTTAGGTTCGGTTCGGTTCGCTCGGCTCAGCGTAAAGCGCCGAGGTCAGGGTTACGTTCGTTCACCTTCGGGCGCCACACTTTCGGTTGAAAGGTCGCGACGGGACGACGTCGGCAGGCACCGCCGCAAACGGACAAAAACGTACAGACGACGTCGAAAACCGCCGACAGACGGGGGAGCAGCACGACCACGACCAGATACCGAGCGCGAACGAGACGCACGCGAACCACCCCCACCGGCCAAAGGGCACCACACAACAACCCAGAGCACCACGTGTCGACACCACAGCAACCCGCCGCTCACGCGACATGGCTGGCACCGAAGGGCAACCGCCCGCAACTGCGCTTTCCGCGCCGGCCCGGATGCACGTCGTGCTACAACAACACCACTACCGTACACAGCCGCTGTTCACAACATCACTATCATGCGCGCCCGCGGCTCGCCGCCGTCGCAGTCGCAGCCCCAACGCCAGCACTTTTGCACCACCATTCACACGCACCGCAACACAGCTCGCCGACACAGCCGAACAAAACAAACACCACACAACAACAGCAACAACGCCGCCGCCTCTACTCGTGCCGGCGACCCACCCCGCCGATGGCGCACCTTTCGCCAGCCGGCAATCGACACACACGCACGCACCCACCCACCCCCCGGGGCCCAGTGCAAAAAAAAACACACAAAAACAAAAACAAAAAAAAAACAACACAAACGACACGGGAAGCGCACACCGCCACTTCGCGCGCACGCCACCAACCAGTCGTCGTCTCAAAATAACAAACACAAACAAAATAAACTAACAACTAGGGCAACACAAAACAAAAACGCCTCGCACGAACCGCCCACAAAAAGGACAAGCACACGCACAGCCTCTGCTGACGACCACGACGCAGCGGCACGCTGCTCCTGTCCCGCGCCCCGCGCCCCGCGCCCCACTCGATTCACAACTCACGCGACACCGTCAACGACGGGCTCGCTTCCCGCAACCTACCACCTTTCCGCCACGACGCACAGCCCCAGCCCCACCCGACCCGACGACGCCCGTGGCAACGACTGCACTTTCACCACCGCCTCCCCCTTCCCCCCCAAAACACACACACACACACAGCCAGCCAAAAACGCACTCGCGACCCACACATGCACGTGCATCGGCACACGCCAACCAGTCAACGTCGACAACCACACGCAAGGCTCGAAACGAAACCGGCGTCCTTCCACGTTGCCATCAAGCTACCTACACGACACAAGACACAAGGAACAAACACAACAGCCGGCCCCACTAATTCCCACTCTCACGCCGCAAAAAGCACACCGAAACCGCCAAACGCACGCACATTCCCCTTCGCACTGACACCGACCGGCTCGCTACCACACACCTCTCGGCAGCCGTTTCACGCCAATTCGCCACACCGCCCACACAGTCGACAAGCGCCCGCCCTGTACGGCACACGCAACGACGCAGCGCAGCAAAGGGCGCCCGCAACACATACCTCTCCTCTCTCTCCCTCTCCGCCGCCCGACGCGCCAACCGCCACGCCACACCGCCAGCCACTCGCAAATTGTGCACTGCCACCAGCCACACGTCCAACACGCCGCGCCGCCTCCGGCCACCCGCCAGGGGGCGCTCACGTCCGCGACAACAGCGCGGCCCGCCGGGCCGAACCGAACCGAACCGAGCCGCCGCTGCTCTGCACTCGGCACGGCCACACCCTGCTGCAGACCGGGCTCGTCTCTCTGTACGCGTCTGCCTGCGCATCAACACAACACGACCTTTTTTTTTTTTTTCTCTCTACCGCCATCCCTTCTTCTCGCGTTTTACTCGTTGTTGCAGCAGCGGCGCACACCTACACATCCACAGCCCCAGCCGAGCCGAGCCGGCCTCACCTCAGGGCCCGCCGCCAGCGTCTCCTCCTCGGGCACAGGTGCGGTGCTGTGGCCGCCCATCCAACCGCATTGCTGGCCGTCCAGCCGCCAGGCGTTCCCACTGCCGCGAGCCACGCCGCGCACCGACCCTGCTGCAGAAAACGAAGCATAGCCAGAGACCGACCGATACACAAAGCAAGCCGTCGCCTCGCCTCTTGTCCTTCCTGCCTTCCTTTCGCCCCCCCCCCCCCTCCTTTTTTTTTTTTATTTTGTTTTCTTCTTTCTTTCTTTCTTTGGCCCTCTCTCCTTCCCGCCCCATGGCGGTTACGGCACCGCCTGCAGCGGCAGATTTTTTGCGCCCACACGCCTACTCCTACCACCATTAACCTTGCCCTGCCCATCAACGTCGCAGTCGAACCGACGCTTGCCAACACACTGCCCACGTTCCTTTCTCTTTTCGGCCTACGCCCATTACGCGCCGCCGCCACAGCACCTTCCCTTCCCACAACACACCGACGTCATCACACGCACCCACAAACAGGGGCCACGACCGTGTTCCTCGCCCACTCCCATCCCGCACGGTACGCACATTCCCAACTACTACCGCGCACCCTCCCTTTCCAATCTGTGTGTCTCTGTGTCTGTGTCCTGTGTCCTGTCCGCGCGTGACGCCTCTCAACATCCGCCGTCCCCCGTCCCGTTTTCGCCCCCATGCCGTCGTCGCGCCGCCTCCTCCCCGTCCACCGCCGCCCCTGTCCGCCCCGCACCACACCATACACCGCTGCTTGTCCCGGCCGTTGCCACCAAAGGCGCCGACCGCAAACGCGCCACGCCGCAGCCCCCGTGCGTCTCGCTCGCTTGCATCTCCGTGCCGACGCTGCCTCTCTTCCCGCTCGCACTCGACCTCGACAACACAGTCTTTGGCTCCGCCACTGCGTGTTCCGGTGGTACGCACGCTGCAACACGTATGTATTCGTTACCAGAGCGATGGCGAGGCATGACAGCATCTCTGTCTGACCAGAGAGTTATTTATCGTTGCTAGTCGGCGCTTGGACCGCGCCAGACGACAGTAGTGGCACGCACCGGGTCGCCAGGAACAGTTGTTATATATATTGTAGCGCGAGTCGGGAGAGGTAGTAGTCGGTCGACAGTAGTAGCGGGTGGACGGTTGTACTGAGCGGGCGTCGGCGGCGTGCTCTGCTCGTCTCGCGACTCTGGTCACGGTTCGGGACGATGTATAGTATATTGTGTTATAATCAAAAGGTAGTGTGAAGCTGCATTGCGCAAATCTGATAACGTATGTTCATTGTACTTATTTTGTTCAACAACAAAAGCCCCACTATTACTTTTTTCTAAAGCAACTTTTGTCTTTTAACGAAAAACATTCACTTTTTAAAGACTACTTCCTATGGCATTTCCCTCCAAGGAGTGCAATTAATTACCAGCCAGCACTCATTCATTGCACACAGCTGTGTAAGGGGTATCTACAATTGAGGAGCGGATATAAATGCAACTTTTTTGTTTTTTTTTTTTTTTTTGTGTGTTGTAACCTCCCCGCAAAATTTAAAATAATGGACAATGTTATTTACGGATGCTAATGGACATTGCGCTAATTGTAACCTCGCCCACAATGAGAGGTATTGAAAATGGCAACAAAAATGTGAAATTCGCAATCCGACTCAAATATAAATTCTTCACAACATTTAAAGTCCGTTCAGTGACAAGAAACTTCAATTGAGCCGAAATATCGGTCTTTGGCCCTGTGCAAAACAATCAGAATTAAAGTCTTACCTCAGAATAAATGGATGTCACATTTCTGCTCTTGTTGTTGCGCAGCGCTTGGAGGAACTGCATTGCAAATAATAATATTCTCTTTTTTTGTGATTTTAGTGAAATTTTTCTTCAAAGAAGTGGAATGAAATGGGAAGTGCAACGAACTCTTTAGTTCAATAAAACATTACATTTTTGAAAAATGCTTTTGAAATAAAAATTATTTTTGGGGAACTTGTTGGAGAATTAATTACAATAAATATAATTTTTCATTATCTAATGATTATATTAATTAACAGTATACCTCCTTCACCATCTTGACCAGTGTTGCCGACCGCCTACATCACACAACCGCACTCGGCTGCTACTACTGACCGACCGCTCTGCATGACGACTATTAGCGTACTGCACGCGACGACTACTGACAGAGTACAGCCCTCAACTAGACAGAGCTACAGACTCGCAACGACTGACTGACTGACTGACTGACTGACTGACTGACTGAGAACCGCTCGCAACACTCGCGCGGTCCAGCGCAAACTCTCTGGTCACAGATGCTACAATGTCTCGCCATCGCTGCTATGTTACATACGTGTTTCAGTGTCTTTTTCATTGGGGTAACGATCTTTGGCTCTTTTTATTCTGAATACAGGGCCAAAGGTCAACGCTGCTGCCCTTATACAATTTATCAGGTTCCATTATGTCTGTTGCAATGTTACATACGGTTCATTCTTTCATTAATATTATCGTTGGGTTTGTTTTGTAGGGACGTTAACATTCTGGCACATTTTTATTATCATCGGACTCTCTGCTATTTGTGCAGGGAGGTTATACCTGGGTCCATTTCCATTTCCATTTCCATTTACATTTTAATATTGATAGACTTTTTGTTTTCTTTTTTTGTTTCTTGTTGTTTTTCCTTCTTTTTTCTTGTTGTTTTTTTTTCTTTCTTTTTTTTTGTTTTGTTTTGTTTTTCCCGCTCTCACCACCACCGCCGCATCACGCCTTCCGTTTTCTTCTTGGTTTCTTTTCTGTTCTTCAACTGCTTCAACATCACCGCGCCCCATTTCCACACCACAGCCATCAGCCTCCAAGACGGGCAGGCGCAGTGTGCCATTTCCGGCGCACAAGCACACCCGTACGGTACTCTCCTCGCCCCCACGCCACCAACAACACAGCGACCACGCGGCTTTCAGGCATGGCATGGCACGGCACGGCACGGCACCGGCGAAATGCGCCGCCCCCGCCCCTCCGCGCATCCGTCCGTCTCGCCACGTTCACTGACAGCCGCGTCTGCGGCTACACCACGACAACCACAACACAACACCGCTCCCCTCCCTGGCAACTCATTGTTTTTCTCCTCCTCTTTTGCACAAACCACAACGCCGAGCACAGGCGCAAGCCACCCACACCGCGCCCCTCCCCGTCCCGTCTTTGGCCGCCGCTCCTCGTTTCCTCGTTTGCCCCCTCCCATCTCCCGAAATGCCATGCCAGCAGCGTTACGCATGCCCCTCCCCTGTCCACACAACACTACCGCCAAACGAACAGCCTTCCGGGCCACATGCAGGGCACGCCCACCTCCAAACACTGCCAATTCACGGACGCACGCACGCACACACACACACACACACACACACACACACACACACACACACACACACACACTTTCCCGACACCTTTCTGTACGGAGGGTGCGTCATCTCGACCGTGACAGAGTGACGCCAACTATCGACGATCCATTTCCCCCCACTGGTAAAACACGTCCACTAACACCTACATACATCATTCAAGTACACAGACAATAGCATACACACAATGGGAGGGCACACGAACATGGACGGCACGGCACTGTCACACACTCTTCCTCAGAACCAACCATACCAACAAACGTTACGTACAACCGGGAAAGCGAAAGCGAAAGCAAAAGCAAAAAGCAAAGGCCAATGCAGCCGTCAAAGGTAACGTTCACCACGGCAGACACTTGCAGCCGCGCCGCCGTTAAACGCATTTCAGTGCGGCTCCAATACGCCTCCGACACGGGAACGTTCCGTTGCTCTACGAATGCGTTTCTCCCCTTTTTCCCTTCCTCTCTCTTTTGCCCCCCCCCCCTCTGTCCTTTCCTCCTGCACTCTTGCCTCCTTCCTCACGTTCTGCCCAGACATTCGACCGATCAAAGTCAACCTGTCGTTACCGTTCTCAGCGCGACGGTGTACAACAGTATGACGGGTGTGCCCACGACTTCGGTTCAGTTGCGTGACGCCGGTCTATCGCGCCGATCGACAGTTACTCAGGGGGGCGACGGATCGGACCACGTCACCGACACACAAAACACTTTCAAACAAACAAATACATACCGGATGGACACAGACAAACACGTGTACAGACATTCGCCAAAAACGGCCGCCGCCGCCGCCGCCGTCGTCTAGCGTCGCGCTTACTGTACTGCACTGGACACGCGTGCATCTTGAATGACGACATCGGTGTGCGTGCGTCGTACGCAATCAGTCAGACACGGCTATCAAAAATCAGAGTCGAATGGTACATCATCGTGCGTGTCGCCGTACACGTACAGTACAATGCAACAACAATGCGTCTTCATGGCACGTTCATTTCAACGTCACTCACACACCTCCACGCTGCAGTTACGTCGCACCATTGTCAAACTCGGCGTACAGCAAAGGGAATAGTGGGCGGCAAACAAAAACCACAAAAAAAAACAACATTTCACATTTCACCCTCGCCATGTATGATGTGCAAAAAACAAACCCGCAAACGGCCGTCGTTACGGTGACACAAAAGTCGGCGATCGCACTGTCCCCCCTCGCAGACAGGTAACACACACACCAACAACACCAAATGGGTCAAAAACCACGCCAACGAGGCGTGCCACCATTCCACGCCACGGCGACCAACCTCGTGGCCGTACCCCGCGCAACACGCTTTGACGCGCCCCCCCACCCACAATCAAAATGCACACATACATCACAGCCGTCCACACAAACAACAACAACAATTCCGCCCTTCCCGCAAAAGGCAAGTTGGTGGCCCTGAAAAGGGCCGTTTTGCCGCTCTCGCAACGGAGGAGCATTCTCTCTCCATCCTTCCTTCCGTTCCAGAGCCACCTCCTTACTTGGAGCTCGTGTACTTGGTCACCGCCTTCGTGCCCTCGCTCACGGCGTGCTTGGCCAGCTCGCCAGGCAGCAACAGCCGCACAGCGGTCTGGATCTCGCGGGACGTGATGGTCGAGCGCTTGTTGTAGTGCGCCAGGCGAGAAGCCTCGGCCGCAATGCGCTCGAAAATGTCGTTCACGAAGCTGTTCATGATGCTCATCGCCTTCGACGAGATGCCCGTGTCAGGGTGCACCTGCTTCAGCACCTTGTAGATGTAGATGGCATAGCTCTCCTTCCTCTTGCGCTTCTTCTTCTTGTCGCCCTTCGAAATGTTCTTCTGCGCCTTGCCAGCCTTCTTGGCGGCCTTCCCGCTAGTCTTGGGCGGCATCTCGAACCAACGTACGGCGGCAGCAGCAACACCAGTAGCAAGCGCTCCGCTCTAGTCAGCGTCTCCCCACACAGTGGCACCCGCCGCCAGCCGCCGCCGCACCTTTACCAGCTCGCCCTGTTGCGGCCGCCGACCAATGGGGCGCGCGCGCAACCGGCCGCCGCACCCGAGCCCATAAAGCACCCCCACCCCGGCTGCGCCGGCACGCACTCCGCTGCTCGACTCGCTGCCGCTCGCACCGGTCGTTTTCGTTTCCTTCTCGTGTGCACCGTCGCTAGCCCATCGCCATGTCCGGACGCGGAAAGGGAGGCAAAGTCAAGGGCAAGTCAAAGTCCCGCTCAAGCAGGGCTGGGCTCCAGTTCCCGGTCGGCAGAATCCACCGCCTCCTGCGCAAGGGAAACTACGCAGAGCGCGTCGGCGCCGGGGCGCCCGTCTACCTCGCCGCCGTCATGGAGTACCTCGCGGCTGAGGTGCTCGAGCTGGCCGGAAACGCGGCCCGCGACAACAAGAAGACGCGCATCATCCCGCGCCACCTGCAGCTTGCCATCCGCAACGACGAGGAGCTCAACAAGCTCCTGTCGGGCGTCACCATCGCACAGGGTGGTGTCCTACCCAACATCCAGGCCGTCCTGCTGCCAAAGAAGACCGAGAAGAAGGCCTAAAGGAGGCCAGGCAATCGCAGCGCCGCGTGCTCCCCTGCACGCAACGCGCTTTGCCGGCTCGGCTCGGCCCGGCCCACAACAATCGGCCCTTTTCAGGGCCACCACACAAACCTACGTCCAAAGCAAAATTTCAGTCGTCCTCGCCGCACCTTGTTTTGTTTCAACTTTGCACTTTCACAGCACAGCCGCCGCCGGCGCACGTCCGCCATCTTGTCGTCCACACAGCCCGCACACACACACACACACACACACACACACACACACACACACACATTTTGCACGGTCGCAGAGTCGCCTTCCAAACGACAACGGCAGCAATAATGACCATTGTTAAAGGGAGGCGTGTCGACACACCGCCCTCCACTCCCGCGCGCAACGGCCGTCGACACGAACGAAACAGCTGATCCGGCCGCCTATGCCCACACGCCTTGCCTCGGAAACCCCAACGCCGCCGCAAACACACAGAGCCAAACCACGCAAGCAAATAATTACCGCCTCTCTCGCACAACAACACACAGCCCGCCATCTCCGTCGCGATCGATACAAAGACACACAATAACAAACACAAACGAAGCAGCTCCACACACAGCCAGCCACATGACACGTTTCCTTTCCTTCTCCCCTCCCAGCCACATCACGTCGCTCAAACGGAAAGAAAGAAAGAAACAAACAAACAAACAAACAAACAAACAAACGAACAACACAGCGCACACACACGCAGCAACAACAACAACAACAACACAGACTCTTTCGCACTTTTCAACTTCCGAACAGTGTGGTGGCCCTGAAAAGGGCCGTTTTCTAGTCTCTCCCACCCACAAGCACGGCCGCGGGAAGGCCAGCGCCCGCTGCGACGCAGCCTAACCGCCGAAACCGTACAGGGTGCGCCCCTGCCTCTTCAGGGCGTACACCACGTCCATGGCCGTCACAGTCTTGCGCTTGGCGTGCTCAGTGTACGTCACCGCGTCGCGGATCACGTTCTCCAGGAACACCTTCAGCACCCCGCGGGTCTCCTCGTAGATCAGACCAGAGATGCGCTTCACGCCGCCCCTGCGAGCCAGGCGGCGGATGGCGGGCTTCGTGATGCCCTGGATGTTGTCGCGCAACACCTTGCGGTGCCGCTTGGCGCCACCCTTGCCGAGCCCCTTTCCTCCCTTGCCGCGGCCTGTCATCCTTCCTTCCTCGGGCAAAGCAAAACGTGCACAAACAGCAGCTGCAGCGGCTGGCGAGTCGGCTACGGTCTGCGCCCAGCGCGCCCGCCGCCCCCCTATATAGACTCTGGCCCGCCCTCCCCCCACCACGCGCAACCGAGGGCATATAAGCGCAGCACGGAGGCGCGCGGGCCCGTTGTCAAGGCAGCACCGGACGCCGCGCCGCACCTAACCTCCACGCACGCCGCTCCGCTACCGCCAACGCTACCGCCATGGCCCGCACAAAGCAAACGGCCCGCAAGTCCACCGGCGGAAAGGCGCCGCGCAAACAGCTCGCCACCAAGGCGGCGAGGAAGAGCGCGCCCGCCACCGGAGGCGTCAAGAAGCCCCACCGCTACAGGCCGGGCACCGTCGCCCTGCGAGAAATCAGGCGCTACCAGAAGAGCACAGAGCTGCTCATCCGCAAGCTGCCATTCCAGCGCCTAGTGCGCGAGATCGCCCAGGACTTCAAGACCGACCTGCGCTTCCAGAGCTCCGCAGTCATGGCCCTGCAGGAGGCCAGCGAGGCCTACCTCGTCGGCCTCTTCGAAGACACCAACCTGTGCGCAATCCACGCCAAGCGCGTCACCATCATGCCCAAGGACATCCAGCTCGCGCGCCGCATCCGCGGCGAGCGCGCCTAAACCGCGCCGCGGCACCGCACCGCACAAACAAAAACGGCCCTTTTCAGGGCCACTAACATCTCTCCGTCGCGAGCAAACTTTGTCGGTCGCCTGCCTCTCGCCCCGCAACCCAAAAACAAAAACCACCACTTCCCGTCCGTCCGCCACACACACCCGCTCACTCTGCCTGCCTGCTAGCAGCGCGCAACAATCACACATCATCCCTCCCCGGCGCTCAAAGCGCACAATACCCAACGGCCGACGTCACACCGCACGGGTGGCTGGCCGGCCGCCGCTTTCGTTTCGAAAACAAAAAAAACCCGCACTCCACTCCGACGGCCAACGGCCAGGCAGGCGCGCTCGCTCGCTCTACACGCCACCGAAATCCCCGCCGACTCCTTCCACATCTCAACGTGCCCCCCGTTGCAAAACATAACACACACAAAGAAACAAAACAAAGACCAGACACGACTAGACAAGACACACATCCGAGAAGAACGAACGCAGGCAAGCCAACCAACGTATTCAAACAAAACAACGTGACAGAAAACCAACCGTCGGCCGCCGCCACAAACACGGCGACAATCAACCACGACAACAACAACACCGCTTACCGCTACCGCCGCCCACACCCGCCACCGACCCCCGCAATCAAACCACCACGGCACGCAAACAGCATCCCCACGGGCATACAGACAGACACCCACACCAAACGCAACACGACAATCAAAACCTTCCCCGACGTGCTTTGATGGCCCTGAGAAGGGCCGTTTTGGGCCGCGCGTCTCTTGCGCGCCACTAGACGACGACGGGGGGTGGGGACGACGGGGTCAAGCGCCAAACCCTTCCTTTCCCATCTCTTTCTCCTCTACTCTACTCTACTTCTTCTTCTTGGGCGAAGCCTTCGCCTTAGACGGCGTCGTCGCCTTCTTCGGGCGCGGCGCCTTCGGCTTCTTCGTCGGAACCTTGGCGGCCTTCTTCGCCTTCGACGGCGACTTGGCCTTGGCCGGCTTGGCCGCAGCCGCCTTCTTCGCACCCGCGGGAGCGGCCGACGCCGCAGACGCCTTCTTGGCGGCGCCCGCCTTCCGACCGGTCGCCGCCTTCACGCCACCAGCCTTCTTTGCGCCGGCCGCACGGGCGCCCTTCTTCTCCTTGCTGGCCGGAGCGGCGCGCTTCTTCTTGGCACCGCCAGCACGAGCCTTGCCGCCCTCGGCCGCCCCCCCGCCGCCGGCGCCGGCAAGCTTGAACGAGCCGGACGCGCCCTTCCCCTTCGTCTGCACCAGCTCGCCCGCCACGACGGCCGACTTGAGGTACTTCTTGATAAACGGCGCCAGCTTCTCCGCGTCCAGCTTGTAGTGCGCGGCTATGTACTTCTTGATCGCCTGCAGCGACGACCCGCCGCGCTCCTTCAGACTCTTGATGGCGGCCGTCACCATCTCAGAGGTGCGCGGGTGCGCAGGCTTGGCGCGCGGCTTCTTCGCAGACGACGCAGACTTGGCCTTCTTCGTAGTGCCGGTGGCGGCGGGTGCCGCAGCAGTCTCGTTCGTAGCCGCCTGATCTGCCATTTCGACGACGCGCGTAACACACAGCGAGAGCGAGAGCGAGAGCGAGCGGGACGGCAGGCACGCAAGCACAGCACAGCACGGCAGAGCAGAGCAGAGAATCACAAGGGCCCAGCCAGTGTCGCGGGCGGGCGCGGACGGCCGAGAGAGCGGCCGCCACTCTGCGCGCCGCCGCGCCGCGCCTCCCGCGCTTGCTACCGCCCAACGTCCGACAGCCTGTGCGGAGCAGCCCCAAAGCTGCGCCACAACCGCCCGCGCCTTTCAAACCACCGAGGATGGGGCTACACACAGCCACACCACAGTCGCCAACCAGTCGCCACGGCAGCGCCGCAAACCACGGCCAAACTGCAGCTACCGCGCGCTACAGCCTGGGTCGGCCCGCCGAGAATCGCCGCCCCCGCCCAAATGCCGCCCCCACAGCCCCAGCCGACGACCCGCCACAATGGCCAAACCTTCGGCAAAACTCCCACACCGTCGCCGCGGCAGCCCGGCCAGCGCGGCCGGCGCCACAGCCACACAAGCCGAGGCGTGCGGCGATGACGGCCGTGCAAACGCGCCTCCGCCGCCCCATCGCCTTCCGTCGCCCTCCCGCCGTTTCCCGATCGGCCCGCAGCCGTCGGGCCACATCGCGCGCCGTCCTCCTCCTCTCGCCCGCCAACATTCACAGCCGTTTCTCAACAATTGCCCGCCGCAAACGGACGCCGCCTGCGCAACAGGCGCCGCCGCCCCTCGCCGCTTCCGACCCAACCCCTCGACCGAGGCAAACCGCAATCCGAATCTACAGACCAACCCAATCTGCCGTCAGCACACACGACAGCCGACCTTACACGTTGCGCGTTACACATTACGTTTACACGTCTAGGTTAGGTTCGGTTAGGTTAGGTGGACGTGGGTTAGGTTAAGGGGACTTGGGTTAGGTTAAGCGTCAAACTTAGGTTAAGCATTCAAACACGTCAGGCGTCAGAGGTTAGGTTAGGTTAGGTTAGGTTAGGTTAGGTTAGGTTAGGTTACGTTAGGTTACGTTACACGTTAGGTTAAGGGGTCAGTGCTAGGTTAAGAAGCGTCAAACGTAGGTTAAAAAAGCGTTCAAAACGTGAGGCGTGAGCCGCCGGACAGCTTACCTTACGTAGACGTTTGGGGCTCACAGGCTGAGCTCACCTCACCACACCACAGGTTAGGTTCGGTTCGGTTCGCTCGGCTCAGCGTAAAGCGCCGAGGTCAGGGTTACGTTCGTTCACCTTCGGGCGCCACACTTTCGGTTGAAAGGTCGCGACGGGACGACGTCGGCAGGCACCGCCGCAAACGGACAAAAACGTACAGACGACGTCGAAAACCGCCGACAGACGGGGGAGCAGCACGACCACGACCAGATACCGAGCGCGAACGAGACGCACGCGAACCACCCCCACCGGCCAAAGGGCACCACACAACAACCCAGAGCACCACGTGTCGACACCACAGCAACCCGCCGCTCACGCGACATGGCTGGCACCGAAGGGCAACCGCCCGCAACTGCGCTTTCCGCGCCGGCCCGGATGCACGTCGTGCTACAACAACACCACTACCGTACACAGCCGCTGTTCACAACATCACTATCATGCGCGCCCGCGGCTCGCCGCCGTCGCAGTCGCAGCCCCAACGCCAGCACTTTTGCACCACCATTCACACGCACCGCAACACAGCTCGCCGACACAGCCGAACAAAACAAACACCACACAACAACAGCAACAACGCCGCCGCCTCTACTCGTGCCGGCGACCCACCCCGCCGATGGCGCACCTTTCGCCAGCCGGCAATCGACACACACGCACGCACCCACCCACCCCCCGGGGCCCAGTGCAAAAAAAAACACACAAAAACAAAAACAAAAAAAAAACAACACAAACGACACGGGAAGCGCACACCGCCACTTCGCGCGCACGCCACCAACCAGTCGTCGTCTCAAAATAACAAACACAAACAAAATAAACTAACAACTAGGGCAACACAAAACAAAAACGCCTCGCACGAACCGCCCACAAAAAGGACAAGCACACGCACAGCCTCTGCTGACGACCACGACGCAGCGGCACGCTGCTCCTGTCCCGCGCCCCGCGCCCCGCGCCCCACTCGATTCACAACTCACGCGACACCGTCAACGACGGGCTCGCTTCCCGCAACCTACCACCTTTCCGCCACGACGCACAGCCCCAGCCCCACCCGACCCGACGACGCCCGTGGCAACGACTGCACTTTCACCACCGCCTCCCCCTTCCCCCCCAAAACACACACACACACACAGCCAGCCAAAAACGCACGTCGCGACCCACACATGCACGTGCATCGGCACACGCCAACCAGTCAACGTCGACAACCACACGCAAGGCTCGAAACGAAACCGGCGTCCTTCCACGTTGCCATCAAGCTACCTACACGACACAAGACACAAGGAACAAACACAACAGCCGGCCCCACTAATTCCCACTCTCACGCCGCAAAAAGCACACCGAAACCGCCAAACGCACGCACATTCCCCTTCGCACTGACACCGACCGGCTCGCTACCACACACCTCTCGGCAGCCGTTTCACGCCAATTCGCCACACCGCCCACACAGTCGACAAGCGCCCGCCCTGTACGGCACACGCAACGACGCAGCGCAGCAAAGGGCGCCCGCAACACATACCTCTCCTCTCTCTCCCTCTCCGCCGCCCGACGCGCCAACCGCCACGCCACACCGCCAGCCACTCGCAAATTGTGCACTGCCACCAGCCACACGTCCAACACGCCGCGCCGCCTCCGGCCACCCGCCAGGGGGCGCTCACGTCCGCGACAACAGCGCGGCCCGCCGGGCCGAACCGAACCGAACCGAGCCGCCGCTGCTCTGCACTCGGCACGGCCACACCCTGCTGCAGACCGGGCTCGTCTCTCTGTACGCGTCTGCCTGCGCATCAACACAACACGACCTTTTTTTTTTTTTTCTCTCTACCGCCATCCCTTCTTCTCGCGTTTTACTCGTTGTTGCAGCAGCGGCGCACACCTACACATCCACAGCCCCAGCCGAGCCGAGCCGGCCTCACCTCAGGGCCCGCCGCCAGCGTCTCCTCCTCGGGCACAGGTGCGGTGCTGTGGCCGCCCATCCAACCGCATTGCTGGCCGTCCAGCCGCCAGGCGTTCCCACTGCCGCGAGCCACGCCGCGCACCGACCCTGCTGCAGAAAACGAAGCATAGCCAGAGACCGACCGATACACAAAGCAAGCCGTCGCCTCGCCTCTTGTCCTTCCTGCCTTCCTTTCGCCCCCCCCCCCCTCCTTTTTTTTTTTTATTTTGTTTTCTTCTTTCTTTCTTTCTTTGGCCCTCTCTCCTTCCCGCCCCATGGCGGTTACGGCACCGCCTGCAGCGGCAGATTTTTTGCGCCCACACGCCTACTCCTACCACCATTAACCTTGCCCTGCCCATCAACGTCGCAGTCGAACCGACGCTTGCCAACACACTGCCCACGTTCCTTTCTCTTTTCGGCCTACGCCCATTACGCGCCGCCGCCACAGCACCTTCCCTTCCCACAACACACCGACGTCATCACACGCACCCACAAACAGGGGCCACGACCGTGTTCCTCGCCCACTCCCATCCCGCACGGTACGCACATTCCCAACTACTACCGCGCACCCTCCCTTTCCAATCTGTGTGTCTCTGTGTCTGTGTCCTGTGTCCTGTCCGCGCGTGACGCCTCTCAACATCCGCCGTCCCCCGTCCCGTTTTCGCCCCCATGCCGTCGTCGCGCCGCCTCCTCCCCGTCCACCGCCGCCCCTGTCCGCCCCGCACCACACCATACACCGCTGCTTGTCCCGGCCGTTGCCACCAAAGGCGCCGACCGCAAACGCGCCACGCCGCAGCCCCCGTGCGTCTCGCTCGCTTGCATCTCCGTGCCGACGCTGCCTCTCTTCCCGCTCGCACTCGACCTCGACAACACAGTCTTTGGCTCCGCCACTGCGTGTTCCGGTGGTACGCACGCTGCAACACGTATGTATTCGTTACCAGAGCGATGGCGAGGCATGACAGCATCTCTGTCTGACCAGAGAGTTATTTATCGTTGCTAGTCGGCGCTTGGACCGCGCCAGACGACAGTAGTGGCACGCACCGGGTCGCCAGGAACAGTTGTTATATATATTGTAGCGCGAGTCGGGAGAGGTAGTAGTCGGTCGACAGTAGTAGCGGGTGGACGGTTGTACTGAGCGGGCGTCGGCGGCGTGCTCTGCTCGTCTCGCGACTCTGGTCACGGTTCGGGACGATGTATAGTATATTGTGTTATAATCAAAAGGTAGTGTGAAGCTGCATTGCGCAAATCTGATAACGTATGTTCATTGTACTTATTTTGTTCAACAACAAAAGCCCCACTATTACTTTTTTCTAAAGCAACTTTTGTCTTTTAACGAAAAACATTCACTTTTTAAAGACTACTTCCTATGGCATTTCCCTCCAAGGAGTGCAATTAATTACCAGCCAGCACTCATTCATTGCACACAGCTGTGTAAGGGGTATCTACAATTGAGGAGCGGATATAAATGCAACTTTTTTGTTTTTTTTTTTTTTTTTGTGTGTTGTAACCTCCCCGCAAAATTTAAAATAATGGACAATGTTATTTACGGATGCTAATGGACATTGCGCTAATTGTAACCTCGCCCACAATGAGAGGTATTGAAAATGGCAACAAAAATGTGAAATTCGCAATCCGACTCAAATATAAATTCTTCACAACATTTAAAGTCCGTTCAGTGACAAGAAACTTCAATTGAGCCGAAATATCGGTCTTTGGCCCTGTGCAAAACAATCAGAATTAAAGTCTTACCTCAGAATAAATGGATGTCACATTTCTGCTCTTGTTGTTGCGCAGCGCTTGGAGGAACTGCATTGCAAATAATAATATTCTCTTTTTTTGTGATTTTAGTGAAATTTTTCTTCAAAGAAGTGGAATGAAATGGGAAGTGCAACGAACTCTTTAGTTCAATAAAACATTACATTTTTGAAAAATGCTTTTGAAATAAAAATTATTTTTGGGGAACTTGTTGGAGAATTAATTACAATAAATATAATTTTTCATTATCTAATGATTATATTAATTAACAGTATACCTCCTTCACCATCTTGACCAGTGTTGCCGACCGCCTACATCACACAACCGCACTCGGCTGCTACTACTGACCGACCGCTCTGCATGACGACTATTAGCGTACTGCACGCGACGACTACTGACAGAGTACAGCCCTCAACTAGACAGAGCTACAGACTCGCAACGACTGACTGACTGACTGACTGACTGACTGACTGACTGAGAACCGCTCGCAACACTCGCGCGGTCCAGCGCAAACTCTCTGGTCACAGATGCTACAATGTCTCGCCATCGCTGCTATGTTAACATACGTGTTTCAGTGTCTTTTTCATTGGGGTAACGATCTTTGGCTCTTTTTATTCTGAATACAGGGCCAAAGGTCAACGCTGCTGCCCTTATACAATTTATCAGGTTCCATTATGTCTGTTGCAATGTTACATACGGTTCATTCTTTCATTAATATTATCGTTGGGTTTGTTTTGTAGGGACGTTAACATTCTGGCACATTTTTATTATCATCGGACTCTCTGCTATTTGTGCAGGGAGGTTATACCTGGGTCCATTTCCATTTCCATTTCCATTTACATTTTAATATTGATAGACTTTTTGTTTTCTTTTTTTGTTTCTTGTTGTTTTTCCTTCTTTTTTCTTGTTGTTTTTTTTTCTTTCTTTTTTTTTGTTTTGTTTTGTTTTTCCCGCTCTCACCACCACCGCCGCATCACGCCTTCCGTTTTCTTCTTGGTTTCTTTTCTGTTCTTCAACTGCTTCAACATCACCGCGCCCCATTTCCACACCACAGCCATCAGCCTCCAAGACGGGCAGGCGCAGTGTGCCATTTCCGGCGCACAAGCACACCCGTACGGTACTCTCCTCGCCCCCACGCCACCAACAACACAGCGACCACGCGGCTTTCAGGCATGGCATGGCACGGCACGGCACGGCACCGGCGAAATGCGCCGCCCCCGCCCCTCCGCGCATCCGTCCGTCTCGCCACGTTCACTGACAGCCGCGTCTGCGGCTACACCACGACAACCACAACACAACACCGCTCCCCTCCCTGGCAACTCATTGTTTTTCTCCTCCTCTTTTGCACAAACCACAACGCCGAGCACAGGCGCAAGCCACCCACACCGCGCCCCTCCCCGTCCCGTCTTTGGCCGCCGCTCCTCGTTTCCTCGTTTGCCCCCTCCCATCTCCCGAAATGCCATGCCAGCAGCGTTACGCATGCCCCTCCCCTGTCCACACAACACTACCGCCAAACGAACAGCCTTCCGGGCCACATGCAGGGCACGCCCACCTCCAAACACTGCCAATTCACGGACGCACGCACGCACACACACACACACACACACACACACACACACACACACACACACACACTTTCCCGACACCTTTCTGTACGGAGGGTGCGTCATCTCGACCGTGACAGAGTGACGCCAACTATCGACGATCCATTTCCCCCCACTGGTAAAACACGTCCACTAACACCTACATACATCATTCAAGTACACAGACAATAGCATACACACAATGGGAGGGCACACGAACATGGACGGCACGGCACTGTCACACACTCTTCCTCAGAACCAACCATACCAACAAACGTTACGTACAACCGGGAAAGCGAAAGCGAAAGCAAAAGCAAAAAGCAAAGGCCAATGCAGCCGTCAAAGGTAACGTTCACCACGGCAGACACTTGCAGCCGCGCCGCCGTTAAACGCATTTCAGTGCGGCTCCAATACGCCTCCGACACGGGAACGTTCCGTTGCTCTACGAATGCGTTTCTCCCCTTTTTCCCTTCCTCTCTCTTTTGCCCCCCCCCCTCTGTCCTTTCCTCCTGCACTCTTGCCTCCTTCCTCACGTTCTGCCCAGACATTCGACCGATCAAAGTCAACCTGTCGTTACCGTTCTCAGCGCGACGGTGTACAACAGTATGACGGGTGTGCCCACGACTTCGGTTCAGTTGCGTGACGCCGGTCTATCGCGCCGATCGACAGTTACTCAGGGGGGCGACGGATCGGACCACGTCACCGACACACAAAACACTTTCAAACAAACAAATACATACCGGATGGACACAGACAAACACGTGTACAACATTCGCCAAAAACGGCCGCCGCCGCCGCCGCCGTCGTCTAGCGTCGCGCTTACTGTACTGCACTGGACACGCGTGCATCTTGAATGACGACATCGGTGTGCGTGCGTCGTACGCAATCAGTCAGACACGGCTATCAAAAATCAGAGTCGAATGGTACATCATCGTGCGTGTCGCCTGTACACGTACAGTACAATGCAACAACAATGCGTCTTCATGGCACGTTCATTTCAACGTCACTCACACACCTCCACGCTGCAGTTACGTCGCACCATTGTCAAACTCGGCGTACAGCAAAGGGAATAGTGGGCGGCAAACAAAAACCACAAAAAAAAACAACATTTCACATTTCACCCTCGCCATGTATGATGTGCAAAAAACAAACCCGCAAACGGCCGTCGTTACGGTGACACAAAAGTCGGCGATCGCACTGTCCCCCCTCGCAGACAGGTAACACACACACCAACAACACCAAATGGGTCAAAAACCACGCCAACGAGGCGTGCCACCATTCCACGCCACGGCGACCAACCTCGTGGCCGTACCCCGCGCAACACGCTTTGACGCGCCCCCCCACCCACAATCAAAATGCACACATACATCACAGCCGTCCACACAAACAACAACAACAATTCCGCCCTTCCCGCAAAAGGCAAGTTGGTGGCCCTGAAAAGGGCCGTTTTGCCGCTCTCGCAACGGAGGAGCATTCTCTCTCCATCCTTCCTTCCGTTCCAGAGCCACCTCCTTACTTGGAGCTCGTGTACTTGGTCACCGCCTTCGTGCCCTCGCTCACGGCGTGCTTGGCCAGCTCGCCAGGCAGCAACAGCCGCACAGCGGTCTGGATCTCGCGGGACGTGATGGTCGAGCGCTTGTTGTAGTGCGCCAGGCGAGAAGCCTCGGCCGCAATGCGCTCGAAAATGTCGTTCACGAAGCTGTTCATGATGCTCATCGCCTTCGACGAGATGCCCGTGTCAGGGTGCACCTGCTTCAGCACCTTGTAGATGTAGATGGCATAGCTCTCC
Source organism: Schistocerca piceifrons (assembly GCF_021461385.2). Taxonomy (NCBI): domain Eukaryota; kingdom Metazoa; phylum Arthropoda; class Insecta; order Orthoptera; family Acrididae; genus Schistocerca; species Schistocerca piceifrons. The sequence goes on from NW_025727744.1 coordinate 24,834, forward strand.
TTCCTCTTGCGCTTCTTCTTCTTGTCGCCCTTCGAAATGTTCTTCTGCGCCTTGCCAGCCTTCTTGGCGGCCTTCCCGCTAGTCTTGGGCGGCATCTCGAACCAACGTACGGCGGCAGCAGCAACACCAGTAGCAAGCGCTCCGCTCTAGTCAGCGTCTCCCCACACAGTGGCACCCGCCGCCAGCCGCCGCCGCACCTTTACCAGCTCGCCCTGTTGCGGCCGCCGACCAATGGGGCGCGCGCGCAACCGGCCGCCGCACCCGAGCCCATAAAGCACCCCCACCCCGGCTGCGCCGGCACGCACTCCGCTGCTCGACTCGCTGCCGCTCGCACCGGTCGTTTTCGTTTCCTTCTCGTGTGCACCGTCGCTAGCCCATCGCCATGTCCGGACGCGGAAAGGGAGGCAAAGTCAAGGGCAAGTCAAAGTCCCGCTCAAGCAGGGCTGGGCTCCAGTTCCCGGTCGGCAGAATCCACCGCCTCCTGCGCAAGGGAAACTACGCAGAGCGCGTCGGCGCCGGGGCGCCCGTCTACCTCGCCGCCGTCATGGAGTACCTCGCGGCTGAGGTGCTCGAGCTGGCCGGAAACGCGGCCCGCGACAACAAGAAGACGCGCATCATCCCGCGCCACCTGCAGCTTGCCATCCGCAACGACGAGGAGCTCAACAAGCTCCTGTCGGGCGTCACCATCGCACAGGGTGGTGTCCTACCCAACATCCAGGCCGTCCTGCTGCCAAAGAAGACCGAGAAGAAGGCCTAAAGGAGGCCAGGCAATCGCAGCGCCGCGTGCTCCCCTGCACGCAACGCGCTTTGCCGGCTCGGCTCGGCCCGGCCCACAACAATCGGCCCTTTTCAGGGCCACCACACAAACCTACGTCCAAAGCAAAATTTCAGTCGTCCTCGCCGCACCTTGTTTTGTTTCAACTTTGCACTTTCACAGCACAGCCGCCGCCGGCGCACGTCCGCCATCTTGTCGTCCACACAGCCCGCACACACACACACACACACACACACACACACACACACACACATTTTGCACGGTCGCAGAGTCGCCTTCCAAACGACAACGGCAGCAATAATGACCATTGTTAAAGGGAGGCGTGTCGACACACCGCCCTCCACTCCCGCGCGCAACGGCCGTCGACACGAACGAAACAGCTGATCCGGCCGCCTATGCCCACACGCCTTGCCTCGGAAACCCCAACGCCGCCGCAAACACACAGAGCCAAACCACGCAAGCAAATAATTACCGCCTCTCTCGCACAACAACACACAGCCCGCCATCTCCGTCGCGATCGATACAAAGACACACAATAACAAACACAAACGAAGCAGCTCCACACACAGCCAGCCACATGACACGTTTCCTTTCCTTCTCCCCTCCCAGCCACATCACGTCGCTCAAACGGAAAGAAAGAAAGAAACAAACAAACAAACAAACGAACAACACAGCGCACACACACGCAGCAACAACAACAACAACAACACAGACTCTTTCGCACTTTTCAACTTCCGAACAGTGTGGTGGCCCTGAAAAGGGCCGTTTTCTAGTCTCTCCCACCCACAAGCACGGCCGCGGGAAGGCCAGCGCCCGCTGCGACGCAGCCTAACCGCCGAAACCGTACAGGGTGCGCCCCTGCCTCTTCAGGGCGTACACCACGTCCATGGCCGTCACAGTCTTGCGCTTGGCGTGCTCAGTGTACGTCACCGCGTCGCGGATCACGTTCTCCAGGAACACCTTCAGCACCCCGCGGGTCTCCTCGTAGATCAGACCAGAGATGCGCTTCACGCCGCCCCTGCGAGCCAGGCGGCGGATGGCGGGCTTCGTGATGCCCTGGATGTTGTCGCGCAACACCTTGCGGTGCCGCTTGGCGCCACCCTTGCCGAGCCCCTTTCCTCCCTTGCCGCGGCCTGTCATCCTTCCTTCCTCGGGCAAAGCAAAACGTGCACAAACAGCAGCTGCAGCGGCTGGCGAGTCGGCTACGGTCTGCGCCCAGCGCGCCCGCCGCCCCCCTATATAGACTCTGGCCCGCCCTCCCCCCACCACGCGCAACCGAGGGCATATAAGCGCAGCACGGAGGCGCGCGGGCCCGTTGTCAAGGCAGCACCGGACGCCGCGCCGCACCTAACCTCCACGCACGCCGCTCCGCTACCGCCAACGCTACCGCCATGGCCCGCACAAAGCAAACGGCCCGCAAGTCCACCGGCGGAAAGGCGCCGCGCAAACAGCTCGCCACCAAGGCGGCGAGGAAGAGCGCGCCCGCCACCGGAGGCGTCAAGAAGCCCCACCGCTACAGGCCGGGCACCGTCGCCCTGCGAGAAATCAGGCGCTACCAGAAGAGCACAGAGCTGCTCATCCGCAAGCTGCCATTCCAGCGCCTAGTGCGCGAGATCGCCCAGGACTTCAAGACCGACCTGCGCTTCCAGAGCTCCGCAGTCATGGCCCTGCAGGAGGCCAGCGAGGCCTACCTCGTCGGCCTCTTCGAAGACACCAACCTGTGCGCAATCCACGCCAAGCGCGTCACCATCATGCCCAAGGACATCCAGCTCGCGCGCCGCATCCGCGGCGAGCGCGCCTAAACCGCGCCGCGGCACCGCACCGCACAAACAAAAACGGCCCTTTTCAGGGCCACTAACATCTCTCCGTCGCGAGCAAACTTTGTCGGTCGCCTGCCTCTCGCCCCGCAACCCAAAAACAAAAACCACCACTTCCCGTCCGTCCGCCACACACACCCGCTCACTCTGCCTGCCTGCTAGCAGCGCGCAACAATCACACATCATCCCTCCCCGGCGCTCAAAGCGCACAATACCCAACGGCCGACGTCACACCGCACGGGTGGCTGGCCGGCCGCCGCTTTCGTTTCGAAAACAAAAAAAACCCGCACTCCACTCCGACGGCCAACGGCCAGGCAGGCGCGCTCGCTCGCTCTACACGCCACCGAAATCCCCGCCGACTCCTTCCACATCTCAACGTGCCCCCCGTTGCAAAACATAACACACACAAAGAAACAAAACAAAGACCAGACACGACTAGACAAGACACACATCCGAGAAGAACGAACGCAGGCAAGCCAACCAACGTATTCAAACAAAACAACGTGACAGAAAACCAACCGTCGGCCGCCGCCACAAACACGGCGACAATCAACCACGACAACAACAACACCGCTTACCGCTACCGCCGCCCACACCCGCCACCGACCCCCGCAATCAAACCACCACGGCACGCAAACAGCATCCCCACGGGCATACAGACAGACACCCACACCAAACGCAACACGACAATCAAAACCTTCCCCGACGTGCTTTGATGGCCCTGAGAAGGGCCGTTTTGGGCCGCGCGTCTCTTGCGCGCCACTAGACGACGACGGGGGGTGGGGACGACGGGGTCAAGCGCCAAACCCTTCCTTTCCCATCTCTTTCTCCTCTACTCTACTCTACTTCTTCTTCTTGGGCGAAGCCTTCGCCTTAGACGGCGTCGTCGCCTTCTTCGGGCGCGGCGCCTTCGGCTTCTTCGTCGGAACCTTGGCGGCCTTCTTCGCCTTCGACGGCGACTTGGCCTTGGCCGGCTTGGCCGCAGCCGCCTTCTTCGCACCCGCGGGAGCGGCCGACGCCGCAGACGCCTTCTTGGCGGCGCCCGCCTTCCGACCGGTCGCCGCCTTCACGCCACCAGCCTTCTTTGCGCCGGCCGCACGGGCGCCCTTCTTCTCCTTGCTGGCCGGAGCGGCGCGCTTCTTCTTGGCACCGCCAGCACGAGCCTTGCCGCCCTCGGCCGCCCCCCCGCCGCCGGCGCCGGCAAGCTTGAACGAGCCGGACGCGCCCTTCCCCTTCGTCTGCACCAGCTCGCCCGCCACGACGGCCGACTTGAGGTACTTCTTGATAAACGGCGCCAGCTTCTCCGCGTCCAGCTTGTAGTGCGCGGCTATGTACTTCTTGATCGCCTGCAGCGACGACCCGCCGCGCTCCTTCAGACTCTTGATGGCGGCCGTCACCATCTCAGAGGTGCGCGGGTGCGCAGGCTTGGCGCGCGGCTTCTTCGCAGACGACGCAGACTTGGCCTTCTTCGTAGTGCCGGTGGCGGCGGGTGCCGCAGCAGTCTCGTTCGTAGCCGCCTGATCTGCCATTTCGACGACGCGCGTAACACACAGCGAGAGCGAGAGCGAGAGCGAGCGGGACGGCAGGCACGCAAGCACAGCACAGCACGGCAGAGCAGAGCAGAGAATCACAAGGGCCCAGCCAGTGTCGCGGGCGGGCGCGGACGGCCGAGAGAGCGGCCGCCACTCTGCGCGCCGCCGCGCCGCGCCTCCCGCGCTTGCTACCGCCCAACGTCCGACAGCCTGTGCGGAGCAGCCCCAAAGCTGCGCCACAACCGCCCGCGCCTTTCAAACCACCGAGGATGGGGCTACACACAGCCACACCACAGTCGCCAACCAGTCGCCACGGCAGCGCCGCAAACCACGGCCAAACTGCAGCTACCGCGCGCTACAGCCTGGGTCGGCCCGCCGAGAATCGCCGCCCCCGCCCAAATGCCGCCCCCACAGCCCCAGCCGACGACCCGCCACAATGGCCAAACCTTCGGCAAAACTCCCACACCGTCGCCGCGGCAGCCCGGCCAGCGCGGCCGGCGCCACAGCCACACAAGCCGAGGCGTGCGGCGATGACGGCCGTGCAAACGCGCCTCCGCCGCCCCATCGCCTTCCGTCGCCCTCCCGCCGTTTCCCGATCGGCCCGCAGCCGTCGGGCCACATCGCGCGCCGTCCTCCTCCTCTCGCCCGCCAACATTCACAGCCGTTTCTCAACAATTGCCCGCCGCAAACGGACGCCGCCTGCGCAACAGGCGCCGCCGCCCCTCGCCGCTTCCGACCCAACCCCTCGACCGAGGCAAACCGCAATCCGAATCTACAGACCAACCCAATCTGCCGTCAGCACACACGACAGCCGACCTTACACGTTGCGCGTTACACATTACGTTTACACGTCTAGGTTAGGTTCGGTTAGGTTAGGTGGACGTGGGTTAGGTTAAGGGGACTTGGGTTAGGTTAAGCGTCAAACTTAGGTTAAGCATTCAAACACGTCAGGCGTCAGAGGTTAGGTTAGGTTAGGTTAGGTTAGGTTAGGTTAGGTTAGGTTACGTTAGGTTACGTTACACGTTAGGTTAAGGGGTCAGTGCTAGGTTAAGAAGCGTCAAACGTAGGTTAAAAAAGCGTTCAAAACGTGAGGCGTGAGCCGCCGGACAGCTTACCTTACGTAGACGTTTGGGGCTCACAGGCTGAGCTCACCTCACCACACCACAGGTTAGGTTCGGTTCGGTTCGCTCGGCTCAGCGTAAAGCGCCGAGGTCAGGGTTACGTTCGTTCACCTTCGGGCGCCACACTTTCGGTTGAAAGGTCGCGACGGGACGACGTCGGCAGGCACCGCCGCAAACGGACAAAAACGTACAGACGACGTCGAAAACCGCCGACAGACGGGGGAGCAGCACGACCACGACCAGATACCGAGCGCGAACGAGACGCACGCGAACCACCCCCACCGGCCAAAGGGCACCACACAACAACCCAGAGCACCACGTGTCGACACCACAGCAACCCGCCGCTCACGCGACATGGCTGGCACCGAAGGGCAACCGCCCGCAACTGCGCTTTCCGCGCCGGCCCGGATGCACGTCGTGCTACAACAACACCACTACCGTACACAGCCGCTGTTCACAACATCACTATCATGCGCGCCCGCGGCTCGCCGCCGTCGCAGTCGCAGCCCCAACGCCAGCACTTTTGCACCACCATTCACACGCACCGCAACACAGCTCGCCGACACAGCCGAACAAAACAAACACCACACAACAACAGCAACAACGCCGCCGCCTCTACTCGTGCCGGCGACCCACCCCGCCGATGGCGCACCTTTCGCCAGCCGGCAATCGACACACACGCACGCACCCACCCACCCCCCGGGGCCCAGTGCAAAAAAAAACACACAAAAACAAAAACAAAAAAAAAACAACACAAACGACACGGGAAGCGCACACCGCCACTTCGCGCGCACGCCACCAACCAGTCGTCGTCTCAAAATAACAAACACAAACAAAATAAACTAACAACTAGGGCAACACAAAACAAAAACGCCTCGCACGAACCGCCCACAAAAAGGACAAGCACACGCACAGCCTCTGCTGACGACCACGACGCAGCGGCACGCTGCTCCTGTCCCGCGCCCCGCGCCCCGCGCCCCACTCGATTCACAACTCACGCGACACCGTCAACGACGGGCTCGCTTCCCGCAACCTACCACCTTTCCGCCACGACGCACAGCCCCAGCCCCACCCGACCCGACGACGCCCGTGGCAACGACTGCACTTTCACCACCGCCTCCCCCTTCCCCCCCAAAACACACACACACACACAGCCAGCCAAAAACGCACTCGCGACCCACACATGCACGTGCATCGGCACACGCCAACCAGTCAACGTCGACAACCACACGCAAGGCTCGAAACGAAACCGGCGTCCTTCCACGTTGCCATCAAGCTACCTACACGACACAAGACACAAGGAACAAACACAACAGCCGGCCCCACTAATTCCCACTCTCACGCCGCAAAAAGCACACCGAAACCGCCAAACGCACGCACATTCCCCTTCGCACTGACACCGACCGGCTCGCTACCACACACCTCTCGGCAGCCGTTTCACGCCAATTCGCCACACCGCCCACACAGTCGACAAGCGCCCGCCCTGTACGGCACACGCAACGACGCAGCGCAGCAAAGGGCGCCCGCAACACATACCTCTCCTCTCTCTCCCTCTCCGCCGCCCGACGCGCCAACCGCCACGCCACACCGCCAGCCACTCGCAAATTGTGCACTGCCACCAGCCACACGTCCAACACGCCGCGCCGCCTCCGGCCACCCGCCAGGGGGCGCTCACGTCCGCGACAACAGCGCGGCCCGCCGGGCCGAACCGAACCGAACCGAGCCGCCGCTGCTCTGCACTCGGCACGGCCACACCCTGCTGCAGACCGGGCTCGTCTCTCTGTACGCGTCTGCCTGCGCATCAACACAACACGACCTTTTTTTTTTTTTTCTCTCTACCGCCATCCCTTCTTCTCGCGTTTTACTCGTTGTTGCAGCAGCGGCGCACACCTACACATCCACAGCCCCAGCCGAGCCGAGCCGGCCTCACCTCAGGGCCCGCCGCCAGCGTCTCCTCCTCGGGCACAGGTGCGGTGCTGTGGCCGCCCATCCAACCGCATTGCTGGCCGTCCAGCCGCCAGGCGTTCCCACTGCCGCGAGCCACGCCGCGCACCGACCCTGCTGCAGAAAACGAAGCATAGCCAGAGACCGACCGATACACAAAGCAAGCCGTCGCCTCGCCTCTTGTCCTTCCTGCCTTCCTTTCGCCCCCCCCCCCTCCTTTTTTTTTTTTTATTTTGTTTTCTTCTTTCTTTCTTTCTTTGGCCCTCTCTCCTTCCCGCCCCATGGCGGTTACGGCACCGCCTGCAGCGGCAGATTTTTTGCGCCCACACGCCTACTCCTACCACCATTAACCTTGCCCTGCCCATCAACGTCGCAGTCGAACCGACGCTTGCCAACACACTGCCCACGTTCCTTTCTCTTTTCGGCCTACGCCCATTACGCGCCGCCGCCACAGCACCTTCCCTTCCCACAACACACCGACGTCATCACACGCACCCACAAACAGGGGCCACGACCGTGTTCCTCGCCCACTCCCATCCCGCACGGTACGCACATTCCCAACTACTACCGCGCACCCTCCCTTTCCAATCTGTGTGTCTCTGTGTCTGTGTCCTGTGTCCTGTCCGCGCGTGACGCCTCTCAACATCCGCCGTCCCCCGTCCCGTTTTCGCCCCCATGCCGTCGTCGCGCCGCCTCCTCCCCGTCCACCGCCGCCCCTGTCCGCCCCGCACCACACCATACACCGCTGCTTGTCCCGGCCGTTGCCACCAAAGGCGCCGACCGCAAACGCGCCACGCCGCAGCCCCCGTGCGTCTCGCTCGCTTGCATCTCCGTGCCGACGCTGCCTCTCTTCCCGCTCGCACTCGACCTCGACAACACAGTCTTTGGCTCCGCCACTGCGTGTTCCGGTGGTACGCACGCTGCAACACGTATGTATTCGTTACCAGAGCGATGGCGAGGCATGACAGCATCTCTGTCTGACCAGAGAGTTATTTATCGTTGCTAGTCGGCGCTTGGACCGCGCCAGACGACAGTAGTGGCACGCACCGGGTCGCCAGGAACAGTTGTTATATATATTGTAGCGCGAGTCGGGAGAGGTAGTAGTCGGTCGACAGTAGTAGCGGGTGGACGGTTGTACTGAGCGGGCGTCGGCGGCGTGCTCTGCTCGTCTCGCGACTCTGGTCACGGTTCGGGACGATGTATAGTATATTGTGTTATAATCAAAAGGTAGTGTGAAGCTGCATTGCGCAAATCTGATAACGTATGTTCATTGTACTTATTTTGTTCAACAACAAAAGCCCCACTATTACTTTTTTCTAAAGCAACTTTTGTCTTTTAACGAAAAACATTCACTTTTTAAAGACTACTTCCTATGGCATTTCCCTCCAAGGAGTGCAATTAATTACCAGCCAGCACTCATTCATTGCACACAGCTGTGTAAGGGGTATCTACAATTGAGGAGCGGATATAAATGCAACTTTTTTGTTTTTTTTTTTTTTTTTGTGTGTTGTAACCTCCCCGCAAAATTTAAAATAATGGACAATGTTATTTACGGATGCTAATGGACATTGCGCTAATTGTAACCTCGCCCACAATGAGAGGTATTGAAAATGGCAACAAAAATGTGAAATTCGCAATCCGACTCAAATATAAATTCTTCACAACATTTAAAGTCCGTTCAGTGACAAGAAACTTCAATTGAGCCGAAATATCGGTCTTTGGCCCTGTGCAAAACAATCAGAATTAAAGTCTTACCTCAGAATAAATGGATGTCACATTTCTGCTCTTGTTGTTGCGCAGCGCTTGGAGGAACTGCATTGCAAATAATAATATTCTCTTTTTTTGTGATTTTAGTGAAATTTTTCTTCAAAGAAGTGGAATGAAATGGGAAGTGCAACGAACTCTTTAGTTCAATAAAACATTACATTTTTGAAAAATGCTTTTGAAATAAAAATTATTTTTGGGGAACTTGTTGGAGAATTAATTACAATAAATATAATTTTTCATTATCTAATGATTATATTAATTAACAGTATACCTCCTTCACCATCTTGACCAGTGTTGCCGACCGCCTACATCACACAACCGCACTCGGCTGCTACTACTGACCGACCGCTCTGCATGACGACTATTAGCGTACTGCACGCGACGACTACTGACAGAGTACAGCCCTCAACTAGACAGAGCTACAGACTCGCAACGACTGACTGACTGACTGACTGACTGACTGACTGACTGAGAACCGCTCGCAACACTCGCGCGGTCCAGCGCAAACTCTCTGGTCACAGATGCTACAATGTCTCGCCATCGCTGCTATGTTACATACGTGTTTCAGTGTCTTTTTCATTGGGGTAACGATCTTTGGCTCTTTTTATTCTGAATACAGGGCCAAAGGTCAACGCTGCTGCCCTTATACAATTTATCAGGTTCCATTATGTCTGTTGCAATGTTACATACGGTTCATTCTTTCATTAATATTATCGTTGGGTTTGTTTTGTAGGGACGTTAACATTCTGGCACATTTTTATTATCATCGGACTCTCTGCTATTTGTGCAGGGAGGTTATACCTGGGTCCATTTCCATTTCCATTTCCATTTACATTTTAATATTGATAGACTTTTTGTTTTCTTTTTTTGTTTCTTGTTGTTTTTCCTTCTTTTTTCTTGTTGTTTTTTTTTCTTTCTTTTTTTTTGTTTTGTTTTGTTTTTCCCGCTCTCACCACCACCGCCGCATCACGCCTTCCGTTTTCTTCTTGGTTTCTTTTCTGTTCTTCAACTGCTTCAACATCACCGCGCCCCATTTCCACACCACAGCCATCAGCCTCCAAGACGGGCAGGCGCAGTGTGCCATTTCCGGCGCACAAGCACACCCGTACGGTACTCTCCTCGCCCCCACGCCACCAACAACACAGCGACCACGCGGCTTTCAGGCATGGCATGGCACGGCACGGCACGGCACCGGCGAAATGCGCCGCCCCCGCCCCTCCGCGCATCCGTCCGTCTCGCCACGTTCACTGACAGCCGCGTCTGCGGCTACACCACGACAACCACAACACAACACCGCTCCCCTCCCTGGCAACTCATTGTTTTTCTCCTCCTCTTTTGCACAAACCACAACGCCGAGCACAGGCGCAAGCCACCCACACCGCGCCCCTCCCCGTCCCGTCTTTGGCCGCCGCTCCTCGTTTCCTCGTTTGCCCCCTCCCATCTCCCGAAATGCCATGCCAGCAGCGTTACGCATGCCCCTCCCCTGTCCACACAACACTACCGCCAAACGAACAGCCTTCCGGGCCACATGCAGGGCACGCCCACCTCCAAACACTGCCAATTCACGGACGCACGCACGCACACACACACACACACACACACACACACACACACACACACACACACACTTTCCCGACACCTTTCTGTACGGAGGGTGCGTCATCTCGACCGTGACAGAGTGACGCCAACTATCGACGATCCATTTCCCCCCACTGGTAAAACACGTCCACTAACACCTACATACATCATTCAAGTACACAGACAATAGCATACACACAATGGGAGGGCACACGAACATGGACGGCACGGCACTGTCACACACTCTTCCTCAGAACCAACCATACCAACAAACGTTACGTACAACCGGGAAAGCGAAAGCGAAAGCAAAAGCAAAAAGCAAAGGCCAATGCAGCCGTCAAAGGTAACGTTCACCACGGCAGACACTTGCAGCCGCGCCGCCGTTAAACGCATTTCAGTGCGGCTCCAATACGCCTCCGACACGGGAACGTTCCGTTGCTCTACGAATGCGTTTCTCCCCTTTTTCCCTTCCTCTCTCTTTTGCCCCCCCCCCTCTGTCCTTTCCTCCTGCACTCTTGCCTCCTTCCTCACGTTCTGCCCAGACATTCGACCGATCAAAGTCAACCTGTCGTTACCGTTCTCAGCGCGACGGTGTACAACAGTATGACGGGTGTGCCCACGACTTCGGTTCAGTTGCGTGACGCCGGTCTATCGCGCCGATCGACAGTTACTCAGGGGGGCGACGGATCGGACCACGTCACCGACACACAAAACACTTTCAAACAAACAAATACATACCGGATGGACACAGACAAACACGTGTACAGACATTCGCCAAAAACGGCCGCCGCCGCCGCCGCCGTCGTCTAGCGTCGCGCTTACTGTACTGCACTGGACACGCGTGCATCTTGAATGACGACATCGGTGTGCGTGCGTCGTACGCAATCAGTCAGACACGGCTATCAAAAATCAGAGTCGAATGGTACATCATCGTGCGTGTCGCCGTACACGTACAGTACAATGCAACAACAATGCGTCTTCATGGCACGTTCATTTCAACGTCACTCACACACCTCCACGCTGCAGTTACGTCGCACCATTGTCAAACTCGGCGTACAGCAAAGGGAATAGTGGGCGGCAAACAAAAACCACAAAAAAAAACAACATTTCACATTTCACCCTCGCCATGTATGATGTGCAAAAAACAAACCCGCAAACGGCCGTCGTTACGGTGACACAAAAGTCGGCGATCGCACTGTCCCCCCTCGCAGACAGGTAACACACACACCAACAACACCAAATGGGTCAAAAACCACGCCAACGAGGCGTGCCACCATTCCACGCCACGGCGACCAACCTCGTGGCCGTACCCCGCGCAACACGCTTTGACGCGCCCCCCCACCCACAATCAAAATGCACACATACATCACAGCCGTCCACACAAACAACAACAACAATTCCGCCCTTCCCGCAAAAGGCAAGTTGGTGGCCCTGAAAAGGGCCGTTTTGCCGCTCTCGCAACGGAGGAGCATTCTCTCTCCATCCTTCCTTCCGTTCCAGAGCCACCTCCTTACTTGGAGCTCGTGTACTTGGTCACCGCCTTCGTGCCCTCGCTCACGGCGTGCTTGGCCAGCTCGCCAGGCAGCAACAGCCGCACAGCGGTCTGGATCTCGCGGGACGTGATGGTCGAGCGCTTGTTGTAGTGCGCCAGGCGAGAAGCCTCGGCCGCAATGCGCTCGAAAATGTCGTTCACGAAGCTGTTCATGATGCTCATCGCCTTCGACGAGATGCCCGTGTCAGGGTGCACCTGCTTCAGCACCTTGTAGATGTAGATGGCATAGCTCTCCTTCCTCTTGCGCTTCTTCTTCTTGTCGCCCTTCGAAATGTTCTTCTGCGCCTTGCCAGCCTTCTTGGCGGCCTTCCCGCTAGTCTTGGGCGGCATCTCGAACCAACGTACGGCGGCAGCAGCAACACCAGTAGCAAGCGCTCCGCTCTAGTCAGCGTCTCCCCACACAGTGGCACCCGCCGCCAGCCGCCGCCGCACCTTTACCAGCTCGCCCTGTTGCGGCCGCCGACCAATGGGGCGCGCGCGCAACCGGCCGCCGCACCCGAGCCCATAAAGCACCCCCACCCCGGCTGCGCCGACATTCGCTGAGTAGCTTCTGGAGAGTGCGGACGCGTGTGCGGGGCTGCGCTAGTACTCTCCCTCTTCGTTGCTACTCAGCCATAGGAACCTGCTTGCGGGTTTAGTCGCTGATTGTCCTAGCGCTCTAGCTGGACGGTTCGGCACTAAGGCTTCCGAGCTCCTGATTTTTTAAAATCGGGAGCAGAGTTGCAAGAAGATTGCGGGGCGAGCGGCTGGATTGTCGGCAGCTTGCGAGCAAATTGTCGTTGCGGGTTGCGAGCTGTGGGTTGGCGCGTCTTGGTGCGCGTCTTCTTGCTGCCGCGGTTCGCTTTTTCGGCCGGCTCGAGCACTTAGGCTGCGACAGGTACTCCTGCTGCCGCAGAGACTAGCTCTGCTCCCCCCCAAGAGTAGGGAAATTGCACGCCAGGGCCTGGTCAACGGCCAGATACCCGCGCGTGTCAGAACTGTTTGGGTCGGACCGATCTGCCTGAAACCTAACGGTGCCAACCAAAAGCAGACACCGACACCCCCTGGCAGCCATCCTTCCAAGTCTGGACATGGACACCCCAGTCAAACTGACGGTAACGGAGAAAGAAAACGCCCCTGGCTGCTACGAGGTTAACAGGACGGACCTAACGGGCAGCCAGGGCGGGATGAGCCCGAGCTCGCGGTTGCTGTTGCTTAACGCAATCGCGGGCCTCACCGGTAGGGATAGGCGGAAATACGAGAAGAAGCTCGAAAGAGCTTGGAAACAGCCGCGCATACTCCCCAAGGGTGACAAAACACCACCAAACGCCCGCCTAATTAAGGCGAAGGCAAAGAAGTCACCTAAAAGAAGCAAGAAAGTCACTGGGTCACCGGCAAAGAAACGTAAGACCACCTCGCGCAAACCCGTCGCTGCGCGGCGGCAGGAAGTGGCGGACGCGGCCGGGTCAGCCGCGCCTGAGCCGACCGCGCCTGCCAACACAAAGGCCGACCGGGCCACGTGTAGCGGCGGCCAGCAGGGCCAGGTAGCGGCCGAACAAAGCGCCAGCGCTGCGACGGCTAGCGCGCGCCCCGAGGCGCCCGCGCGGCCGCGTGCCGGGGTGAATGCGCAAAAGCACGAAGGCGCGGAGGCGGGTGCGCGCGGGCGGCAGAATGTAACTGATGCCGTCGGCGCGGGCTCGCCGCCGCGAGAGAATGCCAGAGCGGAGGAGCCCCGGAGCGTGGACGAAGCGTGCGCTGAGGGGAGCGAGCGATCCGGAAGCAGCGCAGGAACCGCCACGCAGGAAATAGATGAGGAAGGTTTCCAGCTGGCACGAAAAACCGCCAGACAATCCCCCGCCTTAGTCACACCAACCCCAATTCACACCGCCAACAGGTTCGATGTGATGGGAGAACCTGCGGGAGAATCGCAACAGGCGGAGGACTCTGAGGAAATCGAACAACAACAGAGCCTCAGGATCCCACCAATAGTAGTACAGTTTGAGAACTACAAGGCACTGTACGACGTAATAACAAACACGGTAGGGGAAAGTAGGTTCACCGCCAAAATAACCGGCGGTGACAAAGTCAAAATAACAACAAAAAAAAATGTCGACGACTACAAGGCAGTGAGGAAGGTGCTAGAGGAGAGGAAATTTCATTTCTACACCTTCCCACTAGCAGCGAGGAGGCCGATTAGACTGGTGTTTCGCGGTGTACCACACACCACCGACACCGCGGACATAAAAAAGTTCCTGCTGGAGGAAGGGTTTGAGGTCAGCTCAGTGGTGTTGACGCGACCGAACCGACCCTGGCCTCTACATACGGTCACCCTCCCAGACTCTGCCCAAAATCGAAAGATCTGGGAGGTCAAAAGAATACTGGCGCTAACGGTCACGCCCGAGAAGTTAAAAAAGAAATCGGGCCCAGGGCGCTGCTATAACTGCCAGGCCCTAGGGCACATCGCGCGAGACTGCACGATGCCAGTGGTGTGCGTTAGATGCACTGAAGAGCACACCTACGACCAGTGCAAACTACCGAGGGGGGAGGGAAAAGAAAAGTGCGCCAACTGCAAAGGGGCGCACCCGGCCAGCTACTTAGGATGCCCTGAGTACAGAGCTGCAAGAAACAGACAGAGGGGCAAAAACACCAGTACAACCCTGAGTCACAACAAAAGCATTCCAGCACCCAGGCCACCCCCCCCACCCCCCCAGAGAACAGTAAGAACGCAGGTCTTCGCATCTACCACGTATTCCCGTGCACTTGCCGGTGACCCACCTGACCCGCCGAACCATGTACCACCACCACAACACAGCAGTAAACAGGTTTCTCAAGCTGACGAAAGTCCTAGGGAAGTCTGCCCCCCATGCGAACCACAAACCAGTCCGCGAGAAGCAGTCGAGTCTGTTGCAATCCAGCAACTCGCGTCGTCCATCCGACTGCTACAGGCACAAATGAGTCAGCTTGTAGGCATTCTGGCTACACTGACGCAGCTCCCCGCCGATCTCAGATCGGCAGCACAGCAGTCGCCTGTAGCAGCGACCACCTCAGGAAAAACCGTCCCCCACCATGGATAGGAGACCTAATATACAAGGTCTCAAAATATGCGCGTTTAACGCAGACAACCTTACTCGACAACCCATGGAGTTCAGAGAATTCGTACAGGAAGAAAACGTTGACATATGCCTAGTGGGAGAAACATTCCTCAAACCAGGACTAAGAGTTTCTGTACCAAACTACATTTGTTACAGAAACGACCGACCCACTCACGGAGGCGGGGTCGCGGTATATGTCAAAAAAGGAATCAGACACCACCAAATATACCCCCCCAACACAGCCGAAATAGAAACGGCGGCAATCGAAGTGGCCACAGTAACTGGCCCCCTAACAGTCGTTGCAGTGTATCGCCCCCCTTCCCAAAGACTAGAAGAGGACGACATAGCTGCACTAAGCCGTATTAGAGGCAAACTACTAATAGCAGGGGACCTAAATGCCAAACACGCGGACTGGAACTCGAGACACCGAAATCAAGCTGGTCAACAACTGCAACGACTTGCGCGCACACACCAGTTACAAATATGGGGCCCAGAGGAACCGACACACTTCCCAAAGAACGGAGGAAGACCGGACGTCCTCGACATAGCCATCACAAAGAATCTGGTGGGCTTTGTATCCGCGACATCGGTAAACAGAATGTCGTCGGACCACAATCCCGTGATTTTTGAGGTCGATATGGGAGAATGGCTCTCTATCCCACAACTGCATGCGACATACAAGCGCATCAATAAGGAGCAATTCAGCAACGCAGTAGCAGCTGAACTTGCCCAGACCCCGCCTCCAACTGCAGAGACAGCAGAACAGGCGCTAGACGACCTCACAAGAGCGATCCTACAAGCTGCTGAGGGAGCCACACCGCCTCCTGCGGGGCCCCCCCGCTTCAGGCAACTCCCCCCGCACTTGCTTGCGCAAATACGGCACAAAAACAGGATCGCCAAAGAGTGGAAGCTCACCAGAAACAAGAATACACGGAGGCTACTCAATAGGCTACAGAGAGAGCTGAAAGCAGATCTCAATGAGTACCGCAACCAACAATGGTCGGCAAGGCTCTCAGCTCTCAAACTAGAAGACAATAGTTTATGGCAAGCCACCAAACAGTACACGAGAAGACGCGCAAAAATGCCACCACTGCATGGCGAACGCGGACTGCAGTTCAGCCCCATCGACAAAGCTAACGCACTAGCCGACGTGTTCGAAAAACAGTTCAGACCAGCAGAAGTACAGGACAGAGAACACGTCGCAACAGTCCGCAGAGAACTGGCCGTGTTCCTGGAAGCAGACGACGAAGATGACTACACGCCACTCTTCAATACTGAAGATGTGGCGCGCTGCATCAAGTCCCTGCCCACCAGGAAAACCCCGGGTCACGACCAGGTCACAAATGAATTGCTGAAACTCCTCCCGCCTCTGGCAATCACCCACCTGACCGATATAGTTAATGAACTGACGCGATCACAAAAATTCCCGGCGCAGTGGAAGCACGCAGAAGTTATTGCGATCGCGAAACCAGGAAAAGACCCGGTGTTCCCGCAACACTATAGACCAATTAGTCTACTGCCTACCCTCAGTAAACTTTACGAGCGCCTCCTACTAACCCCCATACAGGACTATATCACAAGAGAGCAGATTCTGCCGAAATTCCAATTCGGATTTAGGCAAAGACACTCCGCCCCCCAGCAAATCATGAGGGTGGTTGAAGCAGCCACAGACAGCTTCAACCGAAAGGGCTACTGCGGGCTTGTCTTGTTAGACGTAGCAAAAGCCTTCGACTCAGTCTGGCACACCGGGATATTACACAAGATGTACACCCTAGGCTTCCCCGGAAAGATCGTCAAAATCGTTAAAAACTATCTCTCCGGTAGGACTTTCTCAGTCAAGATCGATGGATCCCTGTCGACCAGGAGAAGAATCAGTGCAGGCGTGCCCCAGGGCTCGGTCCTGGGACCCGTCCTCTACAGTGTCTACACTGCTGACATCCCTACGACTCAGCATGTACACACTGCACAATACGCAGACGACACTGCATTCTTCTCCTGCTCGACAAACAGGAACCTGGTTACTAGGCGTCTGCAAACCGCCCTAAACAGGACGGAAAACTGGGCCAAGCAGTGGCGCATCTCAATAAATTCAGAGAAAACACAAGCCATGCTGCTCACCAGACGTCATGGGAAACGCCGTCCCCCAAGAAGACCATACCAACTGCTGCGATTGCAGGGGCAGAACTTGCCATGGAGAAATTCTGCGAAGTACCTCGGCGTCACACTTGACAGACGCCTGACATGGAAGTGTCACATAGAGGAACTTCGCAGAAAGGCTCACGGCAGGATGCAGATTCTGTACCCTGTCTTGAACAGCACCAGTTCCCTCGACCCCGCAACAGGAGTAGCGATCTATCGAAGTCTAATTCGACCGATACTGGAATATGCGTGCCCTGTATGGGGCTATGCAGCCAGATCGACGATAGATCGCTTGCAGAAGGTCCAAAACAGAGCGCTACGACGGGCCTTACACGTCCCCTCGCGCTTCCCCACGGCAGACCTGCATGAAGCCGCAGATATAGAGCCACTAAAAACAAGATTCCGTGCCCTGGCAGAAGCGTTCTATGCCAAGGCGCGGAATTCAGAAAACGACTTGATAAACACCCTTGGGCAATACGAAAACCACAGGGGCAGATATGCAAGACCCAAGTCGCTACTCCAGCAGTAACAAAAACAGAACACACAACGACTCTCAACAAACAGCAACTCACAACAGCACAGTAACAAAAACAACAATCAGAAAAGAGGAGGAAATGTCCAAAGGCGACAAAAACCTCCACCAACTCCCCCCTCTAACGGTAGAGGAATAAAAAGAGAGCAGAGAGAAAGCTGCGCCGGCACGCACTCCGCTGCTCGACTCGCTGCCGCTCGCACCGGTCGTTTTCGTTTCCTTCTCGTGTGCACCGTCGCTAGCCCATCGCCATGTCCGGACGCGGAAAGGGAGGCAAAGTCAAGGGCAAGTCAAAGTCCCGCTCAAGCAGGGCTGGGCTCCAGTTCCCGGTCGGCAGAATCCACCGCCTCCTGCGCAAGGGAAACTACGCAGAGCGCGTCGGCGCCGGGGCGCCCGTCTACCTCGCCGCCGTCATGGAGTACCTCGCGGCTGAGGTGCTCGAGCTGGCCGGAAACGCGGCCCGCGACAACAAGAAGACGCGCATCATCCCGCGCCACCTGCAGCTTGCCATCCGCAACGACGAGGAGCTCAACAAGCTCCTGTCGGGCGTCACCATCGCACAGGGTGGTGTCCTACCCAACATCCAGGCCGTCCTGCTGCCAAAGAAGACCGAGAAGAAGGCCTAAAGGAGGCCAGGCAATCGCAGCGCCGCGTGCTCCCCTGCACGCAACGCGCTTTGCCGGCTCGGCTCGGCCCGGCCCACAACAATCGGCCCTTTTCAGGGCCACCACACAAACCTACGTCCAAAGCAAAATTTCAGTCGTCCTCGCCGCACCTTGTTTTGTTTCAACTTTGCACTTTCACAGCACAGCCGCCGCCGGCGCACGTCCGCCATCTTGTCGTCCACACAGCCCGCACACACACACACACACACACACACACACACACACACACACATTTTGCACGGTCGCAGAGTCGCCTTCCAAACGACAACGGCAGCAATAATGACCATTGTTAAAGGGAGGCGTGTCGACACACCGCCCTCCACTCCCGCGCGCAACGGCCGTCGACACGAACGAAACAGCTGATCCGGCCGCCTATGCCCACACGCCTTGCCTCGGAAACCCCAACGCCGCCGCAAACACACAGAGCCAAACCACGCAAGCAAATAATTACCGCCTCTCTCGCACAACAACACACAGCCCGCCATCTCCGTCGCGATCGATACAAAGACACACAATAACAAACACAAACGAAGCAGCTCCACACACAGCCAGCCACATGACACGTTTCCTTTCCTTCTCCCCTCCCAGCCACATCACGTCGCTCAAACGGAAAGAAAGAAAGAAACAAACAAACAAACAAACAAACAAACAAACGAACAACACAGCGCACACACACGCAGCAACAACAACAACAACAACACAGACTCTTTCGCACTTTTCAACTTCCGAACAGTGTGGTGGCCCTGAAAAGGGCCGTTTTCTAGTCTCTCCCACCCACAAGCACGGCCGCGGGAAGGCCAGCGCCCGCTGCGACGCAGCCTAACCGCCGAAACCGTACAGGGTGCGCCCCTGCCTCTTCAGGGCGTACACCACGTCCATGGCCGTCACAGTCTTGCGCTTGGCGTGCTCAGTGTACGTCACCGCGTCGCGGATCACGTTCTCCAGGAACACCTTCAGCACCCCGCGGGTCTCCTCGTAGATCAGACCAGAGATGCGCTTCACGCCGCCCCTGCGAGCCAGGCGGCGGATGGCGGGCTTCGTGATGCCCTGGATGTTGTCGCGCAACACCTTGCGGTGCCGCTTGGCGCCACCCTTGCCGAGCCCCTTTCCTCCCTTGCCGCGGCCTGTCATCCTTCCTTCCTCGGGCAAAGCAAAACGTGCACAAACAGCAGCTGCAGCGGCTGGCGAGTCGGCTACGGTCTGCGCCCAGCGCGCCCGCCGCCCCCCTATATAGACTCTGGCCCGCCCTCCCCCCACCACGCGCAACCGAGGGCATATAAGCGCAGCACGGAGGCGCGCGGGCCCGTTGTCAAGGCAGCACCGGACGCCGCGCCGCACCTAACCTCCACGCACGCCGCTCCGCTACCGCCAACGCTACCGCCATGGCCCGCACAAAGCAAACGGCCCGCAAGTCCACCGGCGGAAAGGCGCCGCGCAAACAGCTCGCCACCAAGGCGGCGAGGAAGAGCGCGCCCGCCACCGGAGGCGTCAAGAAGCCCCACCGCTACAGGCCGGGCACCGTCGCCCTGCGAGAAATCAGGCGCTACCAGAAGAGCACAGAGCTGCTCATCCGCAAGCTGCCATTCCAGCGCCTAGTGCGCGAGATCGCCCAGGACTTCAAGACCGACCTGCGCTTCCAGAGCTCCGCAGTCATGGCCCTGCAGGAGGCCAGCGAGGCCTACCTCGTCGGCCTCTTCGAAGACACCAACCTGTGCGCAATCCACGCCAAGCGCGTCACCATCATGCCCAAGGACATCCAGCTCGCGCGCCGCATCCGCGGCGAGCGCGCCTAAACCGCGCCGCGGCACCGCACCGCACAAACAAAAACGGCCCTTTTCAGGGCCACTAACATCTCTCCGTCGCGAGCAAACTTTGTCGGTCGCCTGCCTCTCGCCCCGCAACCCAAAAACAAAAACCACCACTTCCCGTCCGTCCGCCACACACACCCGCTCACTCTGCCTGCCTGCTAGCAGCGCGCAACAATCACACATCATCCCTCCCCGGCGCTCAAAGCGCACAATACCCAACGGCCGACGTCACACCGCACGGGTGGCTGGCCGGCCGCCGCTTTCGTTTCGAAAACAAAAAAAACCCGCACTCCACTCCGACGGCCAACGGCCAGGCAGGCGCGCTCGCTCGCTCTACACGCCACCGAAATCCCCGCCGACTCCTTCCACATCTCAACGTGCCCCCCGTTGCAAAACATAACACACACAAAGAAACAAAACAAAGACCAGACACGACTAGACAAGACACACATCCGAGAAGAACGAACGCAGGCAAGCCAACCAACGTATTCAAACAAAACAACGTGACAGAAAACCAACCGTCGGCCGCCGCCACAAACACGGCGACAATCAACCACGACAACAACAACACCGCTTACCGCTACCGCCGCCCACACCCGCCACCGACCCCCGCAATCAAACCACCACGGCACGCAAACAGCATCCCCACGGGCATACAGACAGACACCCACACCAAACGCAACACGACAATCAAAACCTTCCCCGACGTGCTTTGATGGCCCTGAGAAGGGCCGTTTTGGGCCGCGCGTCTCTTGCGCGCCACTAGACGACGACGGGGGGTGGGGACGACGGGGTCAAGCGCCAAACCCTTCCTTTCCCATCTCTTTCTCCTCTACTCTACTCTACTTCTTCTTCTTGGGCGAAGCCTTCGCCTTAGACGGCGTCGTCGCCTTCTTCGGGCGCGGCGCCTTCGGCTTCTTCGTCGGAACCTTGGCGGCCTTCTTCGCCTTCGACGGCGACTTGGCCTTGGCCGGCTTGGCCGCAGCCGCCTTCTTCGCACCCGCGGGAGCGGCCGACGCCGCAGACGCCTTCTTGGCGGCGCCCGCCTTCCGACCGGTCGCCGCCTTCACGCCACCAGCCTTCTTTGCGCCGGCCGCACGGGCGCCCTTCTTCTCCTTGCTGGCCGGAGCGGCGCGCTTCTTCTTGGCACCGCCAGCACGAGCCTTGCCGCCCTCGGCCGCCCCCCCGCCGCCGGCGCCGGCAAGCTTGAACGAGCCGGACGCGCCCTTCCCCTTCGTCTGCACCAGCTCGCCCGCCACGACGGCCGACTTGAGGTACTTCTTGATAAACGGCGCCAGCTTCTCCGCGTCCAGCTTGTAGTGCGCGGCTATGTACTTCTTGATCGCCTGCAGCGACGACCCGCCGCGCTCCTTCAGACTCTTGATGGCGGCCGTCACCATCTCAGAGGTGCGCGGGTGCGCAGGCTTGGCGCGCGGCTTCTTCGCAGACGACGCAGACTTGGCCTTCTTCGTAGTGCCGGTGGCGGCGGGTGCCGCAGCAGTCTCGTTCGTAGCCGCCTGATCTGCCATTTCGACGACGCGCGTAACACACAGCGAGAGCGAGAGCGAGAGCGAGCGGGACGGCAGGCACGCAAGCACAGCACAGCACGGCAGAGCAGAGCAGAGAATCACAAGGGCCCAGCCAGTGTCGCGGGCGGGCGCGGACGGCCGAGAGAGCGGCCGCCACTCTGCGCGCCGCCGCGCCGCGCCTCCCGCGCTTGCTACCGCCCAACGTCCGACAGCCTGTGCGGAGCAGCCCCAAAGCTGCGCCACAACCGCCCGCGCCTTTCAAACCACCGAGGATGGGGCTACACACAGCCACACCACAGTCGCCAACCAGTCGCCACGGCAGCGCCGCAAACCACGGCCAAACTGCAGCTACCGCGCGCTACAGCCTGGGTCGGCCCGCCGAGAATCGCCGCCCCCGCCCAAATGCCGCCCCCACAGCCCCAGCCGACGACCCGCCACAATGGCCAAACCTTCGGCAAAACTCCCACACCGTCGCCGCGGCAGCCCGGCCAGCGCGGCCGGCGCCACAGCCACACAAGCCGAGGCGTGCGGCGATGACGGCCGTGCAAACGCGCCTCCGCCGCCCCATCGCCTTCCGTCGCCCTCCCGCCGTTTCCCGATCGGCCCGCAGCCGTCGGGCCACATCGCGCGCCGTCCTCCTCCTCTCGCCCGCCAACATTCACAGCCGTTTCTCAACAATTGCCCGCCGCAAACGGACGCCGCCTGCGCAACAGGCGCCGCCGCCCCTCGCCGCTTCCGACCCAACCCCTCGACCGAGGCAAACCGCAATCCGAATCTACAGACCAACCCAATCTGCCGTCAGCACACACGACAGCCGACCTTACACGTTGCGCGTTACACATTACGTTTACACGTCTAGGTTAGGTTCGGTTAGGTTAGGTGGACGTGGGTTAGGTTAAGGGGACTTGGGTTAGGTTAAGCGTCAAACTTAGGTTAAGCATTCAAACACGTCAGGCGTCAGAGGTTAGGTTAGGTTAGGTTAGGTTAGGTTAGGTTAGGTTAGGTTACGTTAGGTTACGTTACACGTTAGGTTAAGGGGTCAGTGCTAGGTTAAGAAGCGTCAAACGTAGGTTAAAAAAGCGTTCAAAACGTGAGGCGTGAGCCGCCGGACAGCTTACCTTACGTAGACGTTTGGGGCTCACAGGCTGAGCTCACCTCACCACACCACAGGTTAGGTTCGGTTCGGTTCGCTCGGCTCAGCGTAAAGCGCCGAGGTCAGGGTTACGTTCGTTCACCTTCGGGCGCCACACTTTCGGTTGAAAGGTCGCGACGGGACGACGTCGGCAGGCACCGCCGCAAACGGACAAAAACGTACAGACGACGTCGAAAACCGCCGACAGACGGGGGAGCAGCACGACCACGACCAGATACCGAGCGCGAACGAGACGCACGCGAACCACCCCCACCGGCCAAAGGGCACCACACAACAACCCAGAGCACCACGTGTCGACACCACAGCAACCCGCCGCTCACGCGACATGGCTGGCACCGAAGGGCAACCGCCCGCAACTGCGCTTTCCGCGCCGGCCCGGATGCACGTCGTGCTACAACAACACCACTACCGTACACAGCCGCTGTTCACAACATCACTATCATGCGCGCCCGCGGCTCGCCGCCGTCGCAGTCGCAGCCCCAACGCCAGCACTTTTGCACCACCATTCACACGCACCGCAACACAGCTCGCCGACACAGCCGAACAAAACAAACACCACACAACAACAGCAACAACGCCGCCGCCTCTACTCGTGCCGGCGACCCACCCCGCCGATGGCGCACCTTTCGCCAGCCGGCAATCGACACACACGCACGCACCCACCCACCCCCCGGGGCCCAGTGCAAAAAAAACACACAAAAACAAAAACAAAAAAAAAACAACACAAACGACACGGGAAGCGCACACCGCCACTTCGCGCGCACGCCACCAACCAGTCGTCGTCTCAAAATAACAAACACAAACAAAATAAACTAACAACTAGGGCAACACAAAACAAAAACGCCTCGCACGAACCGCCCACAAAAAGGACAAGCACACGCACAGCCTCTGCTGACGACCACGACGCAGCGGCACGCTGCTCCTGTCCCGCGCCCCGCGCCCCGCGCCCCACTCGATTCACAACTCACGCGACACCGTCAACGACGGGCTCGCTTCCCGCAACCTACCACCTTTCCGCCACGACGCACAGCCCCAGCCCCACCCGACCCGACGACGCCCGTGGCAACGACTGCACTTTCACCACCGCCTCCCCCTTCCCCCCCAAAACACACACACACACACAGCCAGCCAAAAACGCACTCGCGACCCACACATGCACGTGCATCGGCACACGCCAACCAGTCAACGTCGACAACCACACGCAAGGCTCGAAACGAAACCGGCGTCCTTCCACGTTGCCATCAAGCTACCTACACGACACAAGACACAAGGAACAAACACAACAGCCGGCCCCACTAATTCCCACTCTCACGCCGCAAAAAGCACACCGAAACCGCCAAACGCACGCACATTCCCCTTCGCACTGACACCGACCGGCTCGCTACCACACACCTCTCGGCAGCCGTTTCACGCCAATTCGCCACACCGCCCACACAGTCGACAAGCGCCCGCCCTGTACGGCACACGCAACGACGCAGCGCAGCAAAGGGCGCCCGCAACACATACCTCTCCTCTCTCTCCCTCTCCGCCGCCCGACGCGCCAACCGCCACGCCACACCGCCAGCCACTCGCAAATTGTGCACTGCCACCAGCCACACGTCCAACACGCCGCGCCGCCTCCGGCCACCCGCCAGGGGGCGCTCACGTCCGCGACAACAGCGCGGCCCGCCGGGCCGAACCGAACCGAACCGAGCCGCCGCTGCTCTGCACTCGGCACGGCCACACCCTGCTGCAGACCGGGCTCGTCTCTCTGTACGCGTCTGCCTGCGCATCAACACAACACGACCTTTTTTTTTTTTTTCTCTCTACCGCCATCCCTTCTTCTCGCGTTTTACTCGTTGTTGCAGCAGCGGCGCACACCTACACATCCACAGCCCCAGCCGAGCCGAGCCGGCCTCACCTCAGGGCCCGCCGCCAGCGTCTCCTCCTCGGGCACAGGTGCGGTGCTGTGGCCGCCCATCCAACCGCATTGCTGGCCGTCCAGCCGCCAGGCGTTCCCACTGCCGCGAGCCACGCCGCGCACCGACCCTGCTGCAGAAAACGAAGCATAGCCAGAGACCGACCGATACACAAAGCAAGCCGTCGCCTCGCCTCTTGTCCTTCCTGCCTTCCTTTCGCCCCCCCCCCCTCCTTTTTTTTTTTTTATTTTGTTTTCTTCTTTCTTTCTTTCTTTGGCCCTCTCTCCTTCCCGCCCCATGGCGGTTACGGCACCGCCTGCAGCGGCAGATTTTTTGCGCCCACACGCCTACTCCTACCACCATTAACCTTGCCCTGCCCATCAACGTCGCAGTCGAACCGACGCTTGCCAACACACTGCCCACGTTCCTTTCTCTTTTCGGCCTACGCCCATTACGCGCCGCCGCCACAGCACCTTCCCTTCCCACAACACACCGACGTCATCACACGCACCCACAAACAGGGGCCACGACCGTGTTCCTCGCCCACTCCCATCCCGCACGGTACGCACATTCCCAACTACTACCGCGCACCCTCCCTTTCCAATCTGTGTGTCTCTGTGTCTGTGTCCTGTGTCCTGTCCGCGCGTGACGCCTCTCAACATCCGCCGTCCCCCGTCCCGTTTTCGC
The DNA here is from genome assembly GCF_021461385.2 of Schistocerca piceifrons. Lineage (NCBI taxonomy): Eukaryota > Metazoa > Arthropoda > Insecta > Orthoptera > Acrididae > Schistocerca > Schistocerca piceifrons. The sequence goes on from NW_025727744.1 coordinate 50,402, forward strand.
CCCCATGCCGTCGTCGCGCCGCCTCCTCCCCGTCCACCGCCGCCCCTGTCCGCCCCGCACCACACCATACACCGCTGCTTGTCCCGGCCGTTGCCACCAAAGGCGCCGACCGCAAACGCGCCACGCCGCAGCCCCCGTGCGTCTCGCTCGCTTGCATCTCCGTGCCGACGCTGCCTCTCTTCCCGCTCGCACTCGACCTCGACAACACAGTCTTTGGCTCCGCCACTGCGTGTTCCGGTGGTACGCACGCTGCAACACGTATGTATTCGTTACCAGAGCGATGGCGAGGCATGACAGCATCTCTGTCTGACCAGAGAGTTATTTATCGTTGCTAGTCGGCGCTTGGACCGCGCCAGACGACAGTAGTGGCACGCACCGGGTCGCCAGGAACAGTTGTTATATATATTGTAGCGCGAGTCGGGAGAGGTAGTAGTCGGTCGACAGTAGTAGCGGGTGGACGGTTGTACTGAGCGGGCGTCGGCGGCGTGCTCTGCTCGTCTCGCGACTCTGGTCACGGTTCGGGACGATGTATAGTATATTGTGTTATAATCAAAAGGTAGTGTGAAGCTGCATTGCGCAAATCTGATAACGTATGTTCATTGTACTTATTTTGTTCAACAACAAAAGCCCCACTATTACTTTTTTCTAAAGCAACTTTTGTCTTTTAACGAAAAACATTCACTTTTTAAAGACTACTTCCTATGGCATTTCCCTCCAAGGAGTGCAATTAATTACCAGCCAGCACTCATTCATTGCACACAGCTGTGTAAGGGGTATCTACAATTGAGGAGCGGATATAAATGCAACTTTTTTGTTTTTTTTTTTTTTTTTGTGTGTTGTAACCTCCCCGCAAAATTTAAAATAATGGACAATGTTATTTACGGATGCTAATGGACATTGCGCTAATTGTAACCTCGCCCACAATGAGAGGTATTGAAAATGGCAACAAAAATGTGAAATTCGCAATCCGACTCAAATATAAATTCTTCACAACATTTAAAGTCCGTTCAGTGACAAGAAACTTCAATTGAGCCGAAATATCGGTCTTTGGCCCTGTGCAAAACAATCAGAATTAAAGTCTTACCTCAGAATAAATGGATGTCACATTTCTGCTCTTGTTGTTGCGCAGCGCTTGGAGGAACTGCATTGCAAATAATAATATTCTCTTTTTTTGTGATTTTAGTGAAATTTTTCTTCAAAGAAGTGGAATGAAATGGGAAGTGCAACGAACTCTTTAGTTCAATAAAACATTACATTTTTGAAAAATGCTTTTGAAATAAAAATTATTTTTGGGGAACTTGTTGGAGAATTAATTACAATAAATATAATTTTTCATTATCTAATGATTATATTAATTAACAGTATACCTCCTTCACCATCTTGACCAGTGTTGCCGACCGCCTACATCACACAACCGCACTCGGCTGCTACTACTGACCGACCGCTCTGCATGACGACTATTAGCGTACTGCACGCGACGACTACTGACAGAGTACAGCCCTCAACTAGACGCCCTCAACTAGACAGAGCTACAGACTCGCAACGACTGACTGACTGACTGACTGACTGACTGACTGACTGAGAACCGCTCGCAACACTCGCGCGGTCCAGCGCAAACTCTCTGGTCACAGATGCTACAATGTCTCGCCATCGCTGCTATGTTACATACGTGTTTCAGTGTCTTTTTCATTGGGGTAACGATCTTTGGCTCTTTTTATTCTGAATACAGGGCCAAAGGTCAACGCTGCTGCCCTTATACAATTTATCAGGTTCCATTATGTCTGTTGCAATGTTACATACGGTTCATTCTTTCATTAATATTATCGTTGGGTTTGTTTTGTAGGGACGTTAACATTCTGGCACATTTTTATTATCATCGGACTCTCTGCTATTTGTGCAGGGAGGTTATACCTGGGTCCATTTCCATTTCCATTTCCATTTACATTTTAATATTGATAGACTTTTTGTTTTCTTTTTTTGTTTCTTGTTGTTTTTCCTTCTTTTTTCTTGTTGTTTTTTTTTCTTTCTTTTTTTTTGTTTTGTTTTGTTTTTCCCGCTCTCACCACCACCGCCGCATCACGCCTTCCGTTTTCTTCTTGGTTTCTTTTCTGTTCTTCAACTGCTTCAACATCACCGCGCCCCATTTCCACACCACAGCCATCAGCCTCCAAGACGGGCAGGCGCAGTGTGCCATTTCCGGCGCACAAGCACACCCGTACGGTACTCTCCTCGCCCCCACGCCACCAACAACACAGCGACCACGCGGCTTTCAGGCATGGCATGGCACGGCACGGCACGGCACCGGCGAAATGCGCCGCCCCCGCCCCTCCGCGCATCCGTCCGTCTCGCCACGTTCACTGACAGCCGCGTCTGCGGCTACACCACGACAACCACAACACAACACCGCTCCCCTCCCTGGCAACTCATTGTTTTTCTCCTCCTCTTTTGCACAAACCACAACGCCGAGCACAGGCGCAAGCCACCCACACCGCGCCCCTCCCCGTCCCGTCTTTGGCCGCCGCTCCTCGTTTCCTCGTTTGCCCCCTCCCATCTCCCGAAATGCCATGCCAGCAGCGTTACGCATGCCCCTCCCCTGTCCACACAACACTACCGCCAAACGAACAGCCTTCCGGGCCACATGCAGGGCACGCCCACCTCCAAACACTGCCAATTCACGGACGCACGCACGCACACACACACACACACACACACACACACACACACACACACACACACACTTTCCCGACACCTTTCTGTACGGAGGGTGCGTCATCTCGACCGTGACAGAGTGACGCCAACTATCGACGATCCATTTCCCCCCACTGGTAAAACACGTCCACTAACACCTACATACATCATTCAAGTACACAGACAATAGCATACACACAATGGGAGGGCACACGAACATGGACGGCACGGCACTGTCACACACTCTTCCTCAGAACCAACCATACCAACAAACGTTACGTACAACCGGGAAAGCGAAAGCGAAAGCAAAAGCAAAAAGCAAAGGCCAATGCAGCCGTCAAAGGTAACGTTCACCACGGCAGACACTTGCAGCCGCGCCGCCGTTAAACGCATTTCAGTGCGGCTCCAATACGCCTCCGACACGGGAACGTTCCGTTGCTCTACGAATGCGTTTCTCCCCTTTTTCCCTTCCTCTCTCTTTTGCCCCCCCCCCTCTGTCCTTTCCTCCTGCACTCTTGCCTCCTTCCTCACGTTCTGCCCAGACATTCGACCGATCAAAGTCAACCTGTCGTTACCGTTCTCAGCGCGACGGTGTACAACAGTATGACGGGTGTGCCCACGACTTCGGTTCAGTTGCGTGACGCCGGTCTATCGCGCCGATCGACAGTTACTCAGGGGGGCGACGGATCGGACCACGTCACCGACACACAAAACACTTTCAAACAAACAAATACATACCGGATGGACACAGACAAACACGTGTACAGACATTCGCCAAAAACGGCCGCCGCCGCCGCCGCCGTCGTCTAGCGTCGCGCTTACTGTACTGCACTGGACACGCGTGCATCTTGAATGACGACATCGGTGTGCGTGCGTCGTACGCAATCAGTCAGACACGGCTATCAAAAATCAGAGTCGAATGGTACATCATCGTGCGTGTCGCCGTACACGTACAGTACAATGCAACAACAATGCGTCTTCATGGCACGTTCATTTCAACGTCACTCACACACCTCCACGCTGCAGTTACGTCGCACCATTGTCAAACTCGGCGTACAGCAAAGGGAATAGTGGGCGGCAAACAAAAACCACAAAAAAAAACAACATTTCACATTTCACCCTCGCCATGTATGATGTGCAAAAAACAAACCCGCAAACGGCCGTCGTTACGGTGACACAAAAGTCGGCGATCGCACTGTCCCCCCTCGCAGACAGGTAACACACACACCAACAACACCAAATGGGTCAAAAACCACGCCAACGAGGCGTGCCACCATTCCACGCCACGGCGACCAACCTCGTGGCCGTACCCCGCGCAACACGCTTTGACGCGCCCCCCCACCCACAATCAAAATGCACACATACATCACAGCCGTCCACACAAACAACAACAACAATTCCGCCCTTCCCGCAAAAGGCAAGTTGGTGGCCCTGAAAAGGGCCGTTTTGCCGCTCTCGCAACGGAGGAGCATTCTCTCTCCATCCTTCCTTCCGTTCCAGAGCCACCTCCTTACTTGGAGCTCGTGTACTTGGTCACCGCCTTCGTGCCCTCGCTCACGGCGTGCTTGGCCAGCTCGCCAGGCAGCAACAGCCGCACAGCGGTCTGGATCTCGCGGGACGTGATGGTCGAGCGCTTGTTGTAGTGCGCCAGGCGAGAAGCCTCGGCCGCAATGCGCTCGAAAATGTCGTTCACGAAGCTGTTCATGATGCTCATCGCCTTCGACGAGATGCCCGTGTCAGGGTGCACCTGCTTCAGCACCTTGTAGATGTAGATGGCATAGCTCTCCTTCCTCTTGCGCTTCTTCTTCTTGTCGCCCTTCGAAATGTTCTTCTGCGCCTTGCCAGCCTTCTTGGCGGCCTTCCCGCTAGTCTTGGGCGGCATCTCGAACCAACGTACGGCGGCAGCAGCAACACCAGTAGCAAGCGCTCCGCTCTAGTCAGCGTCTCCCCACACAGTGGCACCCGCCGCCAGCCGCCGCCGCACCTTTACCAGCTCGCCCTGTTGCGGCCGCCGACCAATGGGGCGCGCGCGCAACCGGCCGCCGCACCCGAGCCCATAAAGCACCCCCACCCCGGCTGCGCCGGCACGCACTCCGCTGCTCGACTCGCTGCCGCTCGCACCGGTCGTTTTCGTTTCCTTCTCGTGTGCACCGTCGCTAGCCCATCGCCATGTCCGGACGCGGAAAGGGAGGCAAAGTCAAGGGCAAGTCAAAGTCCCGCTCAAGCAGGGCTGGGCTCCAGTTCCCGGTCGGCAGAATCCACCGCCTCCTGCGCAAGGGAAACTACGCAGAGCGCGTCGGCGCCGGGGCGCCCGTCTACCTCGCCGCCGTCATGGAGTACCTCGCGGCTGAGGTGCTCGAGCTGGCCGGAAACGCGGCCCGCGACAACAAGAAGACGCGCATCATCCCGCGCCACCTGCAGCTTGCCATCCGCAACGACGAGGAGCTCAACAAGCTCCTGTCGGGCGTCACCATCGCACAGGGTGGTGTCCTACCCAACATCCAGGCCGTCCTGCTGCCAAAGAAGACCGAGAAGAAGGCCTAAAGGAGGCCAGGCAATCGCAGCGCCGCGTGCTCCCCTGCACGCAACGCGCTTTGCCGGCTCGGCTCGGCCCGGCCCACAACAATCGGCCCTTTTCAGGGCCACCACACAAACCTACGTCCAAAGCAAAATTTCAGTCGTCCTCGCCGCACCTTGTTTTGTTTCAACTTTGCACTTTCACAGCACAGCCGCCGCCGGCGCACGTCCGCCATCTTGTCGTCCACACAGCCCGCACACACACACACACACACACACACACACACATTTTGCACGGTCGCAGAGTCGCCTTCCAAACGACAACGGCAGCAATAATGACCATTGTTAAAGGGAGGCGTGTCGACACACCGCCCTCCACTCCCGCGCGCAACGGCCGTCGACACGAACGAAACAGCTGATCCGGCCGCCTATGCCCACACGCCTTGCCTCGGAAACCCCAACGCCGCCGCAAACACACAGAGCCAAACCACGCAAGCAAATAATTACCGCCTCTCTCGCACAACAACACACAGCCCGCCATCTCCGTCGCGATCGATACAAAGACACACAATAACAAACACAAACGAAGCAGCTCCACACACAGCCAGCCACATGACACGTTTCCTTTCCTTCTCCCCTCCCAGCCACATCACGTCGCTCAAACGGAAAGAAAGAAAGAAACAAACAAACAAACAAACAAACAAACAAACGAACAACACAGCGCACACACACGCAGCAACAACAACAACAACAACACAGACTCTTTCGCACTTTTCAACTTCCGAACAGTGTGGTGGCCCTGAAAAGGGCCGTTTTCTAGTCTCTCCCACCCACAAGCACGGCCGCGGGAAGGCCAGCGCCCGCTGCGACGCAGCCTAACCGCCGAAACCGTACAGGGTGCGCCCCTGCCTCTTCAGGGCGTACACCACGTCCATGGCCGTCACAGTCTTGCGCTTGGCGTGCTCAGTGTACGTCACCGCGTCGCGGATCACGTTCTCCAGGAACACCTTCAGCACCCCGCGGGTCTCCTCGTAGATCAGACCAGAGATGCGCTTCACGCCGCCCCTGCGAGCCAGGCGGCGGATGGCGGGCTTCGTGATGCCCTGGATGTTGTCGCGCAACACCTTGCGGTGCCGCTTGGCGCCACCCTTGCCGAGCCCCTTTCCTCCCTTGCCGCGGCCTGTCATCCTTCCTTCCTCGGGCAAAGCAAAACGTGCACAAACAGCAGCTGCAGCGGCTGGCGAGTCGGCTACGGTCTGCGCCCAGCGCGCCCGCCGCCCCCCTATATAGACTCTGGCCCGCCCTCCCCCCACCACGCGCAACCGAGGGCATATAAGCGCAGCACGGAGGCGCGCGGGCTACGGTCATTCGAGCCGTGGCAGCCGGAGCGTGCAGGTCGTCGTAGCAGAGCGCTGAGGGGGCCACCAGCTACCGCTACCCACCACCACAGGACAAAGGCAGCAGCGGCAAGCGGACGAGCCGAAGCGTCCAAACATCGTAGATAGGCCGGGAACCAACGATAGCTGTTGCCGCAAAACGGTAACATCCAGAAAAGCAATTGTCGTTTACCTCCAGAAAAGCAATTGTCGTTTAAATCAAAAAAGCAAAAGTGTTGAATACCGTTTCGTCATGGCAGCGAAACGAATCTAAGGCGATAAAGCCACAGCTCCAATCACTACATAGCGCCGCACTGCAGAGCATCTCTGCCCCCCCTCTATAGGGACAAATCCGTGCCAGGGCCGGCAGCACTGCTCCGTAACCCGCGCACGAGTAGATAGGGCTGACCACTCCCGTGGATACCTTCAGGCGTCAAAGCAAGGTGCCAACCAAGCGGGAACTCAGCGCCCCAAGTGCGGCCACACACATGCCCAAGTACTTGGACTACCGAACTGACAGCACGCCAGCGCAACATCAAAATCCAAACCGATCCGAGATGACTGGAAGACCGACTGGTGACCCCCCCAACCCCGCTACCATCAGCCCAGCATCCCCAGACGACATACCATGTGCCCAGCGGGACCAGAGGAGCCGGTCCCCATCATCGAGAGGTACCTCACCGAGCTCTTACTGCAGCACGCCGCCACGAAGACCTAGGGTGTCCACCTATGAAATATTCAGCTTACCACGAGAAACCACACAGAACACCATCGCAACCACTTTCAAACAATTCGCTAGCACAAATATGAAAGCAAACATTATAAATATCAACGTCAGGAGAGGCCTCTCCACAATAATAAAATACGCGTCTGAGGAAGCTGCACCAACCCTGCAAACCTTCTTCCGCAACCACCTCTCCCCAGCAGTTAAAGTGCAACTGCTCCCACCCAGGGAACCACTACAACGAAGGCAATTGAACAAACCCTCCCTTAGCGCAGTAATCAAGGGTGTAGAGCAAGAGGTGGATGAGGAAGAAGTAAAACAACAGCTTATCGAGCAGGGATTGAAGGTCCACAAAACCTGGAGAATTACCTCCCGCGAAACTGGTGGGCCAACGATGAAGTTTCGAGTACTGACTCACGATCCTGACACCATCGACAGAATGTTAAACGATGGTGTTAGGATTGACTACAAGGTACGAGCGGTAGAACCATCGAACCTACTGCCCCCCCAGCCAGCGCAATGCGGTCGATGTTTGTCATTCGACCACAAAACGCACGGCTGCGTGGCCAAGCCAAAATGCCCACAATGCAGCGGCGAACACACGCTCTCAAGGTGTAACGCGCCTCCACACAACACAAAATGCGCGAACTGCGGAGAGAGCCACTCGGCACTATCACTGAAATGCCAGAGCCGACCAAAAGAAGCAGTCAACACCTATGCACAAGCCGTCATAAAAACGATTGACGAACCTGCCCCACGCCCCCAAACAACAGCAGAACTGAAAGAAGAGGCGGTCATGAAGGAAGACTTCATCCGCACACTCACTACCGTCCTGCTCAATGTCTTCCAAGACAGAAAACACGAGATTAAGACTGTCTTGCGACAGACCATCAGACAACTTCTAAACAAAGATCTGGAAGTGACTCAAAGTAACAACAGGGTCCACGTCACAATTACAGATATTACAGATACGACGTAAACAACTCCCCCCCCCCCAGCTACAACGGCAAAAGCACGATGGCGGGACTGACAGAGAATGACAGCGCAAACATCATGTTTGTGAATGTCCAAGGGCTGCGCAATAGGAAACATGCACTTATGCACAGCATGCATCAACATAAAATACACATCCTTGGCGTGGCCGAAACATGGCTACGCCCACAACAACACTGCAAACTAAGCAGATACACCTGCCATTCCAAAAACAGACCCGACGGCAGAGGGGGCGTAGCAATATACACAGATAGCAACATCCCAGTTAAAGAGATGCCCCTCCCGCAACAATTACAGGATACAGAAGCTGTCGTGGTGCAAATCAGGACACAACAAAGATGCAAGCTGACAGTCGCATGTTTGTACAACCCACCCGGACACCCCATCCCACTAGACTTCTTGCAGTACTTAATGACGACCTACAACAAATTCATCCTGCTGACCGACCTGAATGCACGCCACACACAGCTAGGCTGCACAGCAACGAACGACAACGGACGAGCACTCTTTGACATACTAACAACCGACCCGATATCCAGACTTGCACTCGACCAACCAACATTCATCGGACATCGCGGCTCCTCCACCCCAGACCATATCCTCCATAGCCCGATCCTAACCAATAACCTATCTAATCCCTTCCTAGGTGACCCCATAACCAGCGACCATCTCCCCATCATATTCGCCACAACTGCTATAAACCCACCACCGCCTCACCCCACACAACGCAACATCCGCCTATACGCAAAAGCCGACTGGAGGAAATTCCAAACCATTATACAAGACGAACTAGCACTGCCAACTACCCTGACAGACAACGACGACCTGGAACACCTAAACGAACGACTAGAAACCACCTTCGCAACAGCAATAGACGAGGCAATCCCACAAAAGACAATAGAGAACTGGAGGCCCACCATTCCGGCGGAGGCGCTAGCAATCCTAAGGCGGAAAAGGCAACTACAGCGCGAAATTAGACGCACGAATAACCCAGACCTAAGACGACAGTGGAACCGACTAAACGCGCAAGCGAAACGCATAATCTCCCAACACAAACAAAAAGAGTGGGACGACACCTGCCGCCAACTCAACTACAAAGAAGGCAGAAAATTCTGGAACAAATTCAAGACGCTGACTGGACAAAAGAAACCCCCCAACCAGACACTAATAGTAGACGACGAACCAATCACAGACCCTAAAACACAAGCAGACACATTCCAGAACGCCCTCCAAACCATCCACTCCTTCCCAACAGACGCCAAGTTCGACAACGACTTCTACCGACACGTAGAGAACAAACTCCCCGACCTACTAACAAGTCCTACAGCAGAAACAGAAGACACCTCCGAACTGACCAAACCTATAACAGACGCTGAAATCACCAACGCAATACGGACCGGACGAAATTCAGCCCCAGGACAAAACAACATCAAACGTATCCACCTGCAGAACGCCCCCCTCCCTGCCTTAATCCCAATCCTCTCACTGATGTTCAACTACTGCCTAACGACAGAAACAATCCCGACTGCATGGAAGACAAGTAAGACCATAATGATCCCCAAACCCGACAAGCCACGAACAGACCCCCTCTCCTACCGACCTATCTCACTACTGGACGTTATAGGAAAAACGTATGAACGTATACTGACCGACAGACTAAGAAAATATGTGGACAACAAACAACTACTCCCCCTACTCCAAGCCGGCTTCCGCCCCAACCACTCCACCACAGACCCACTTCTGAAACTGACATGCGACATCACCCAGGGCTTCAACAGATCGCACTGTACGCTAGCCATATTTCTCGACATCGAGCGCGCCTTCGACCGTCTATGGCACAATGGGCTCCTGTTCAAACTGCTCAAACTCGGCATCCCACCGAAATTCGTACGCCTAGTAAAAACTCAAATAACCGGACGACACAGCAGAGTACATGTGCAAGACGCCACCTCTGAACCATTCACCCCAGAGGCGGGAGTCCCACAAGGTGCAATATCATCCCCACTACTGTACGCGCTATACACACACGACATACCGACCCCAACAGACCAACACGAAAAGATCGCCCTATATGCAGATGACACTGCATATTGGTGCACAGGACTCAGGACAGACGTAATACAAAAAAAAGCAGCAAAATACCTGACCAAACTAGAGACATGGATGACTAAATGGAGAATCCGACCCAACCCGACTAAAACACAACTAGTCCTATTCCAACACCGCAACCTGACAAAAAAACGACAGCAAAAACAAGAAGACATAACACTCCGACTATGGAACGAACCCCTACAACTGACTGACAAGGCGAGATACCTCGGTGTCTACCTAGACAAACACCTCAACTACCAAGCCCACCTGCAATACCTGCTCAACAAAACGAGGAAACGACAACAGTTAATCCGACAAGTACAAGGACGACTGTATGGCTGCTCCACCAGGACAGCTATACACACATACAAGACATACATACGACCAATATACGAATACGCCGCTGCACCACTAGGCGGAATACCAAAGACAGTAGCAAACAGACTGTACTCGACAGAACGCCGACTACTACGCAGCATAGCAAAGCTACCATGCCGCACCCCTAGCGACGAAGTATACGAGGCGACAGAAATAACCCCTCTACAAACAAGACTGACAAAACTCAGAGCAAGATACGGCTCTCACATCCTACACAAACGACCCGACATGGAAGACATTCTGACGACCAAGCCACGCACAGCAAGACGCCCAAAAAAGAAATACATTTACCCGGCGCGTACAGTAGCACAAAATACAACAACTGAGTTCCCCGACTTAGCACCCACAATGACACAACTGACAGAAGGCGAAACCACCCCCCTCCACCTAGACAAAAGACAATAGCACAACGACAATGACCTAGTGCACCACGACAGCCCCCCACACTCAACACACAACACACCCCATCGAATAAAACACAATAACATTAAGGAAACCATAGACAAGATAAGAACTATTGTTAACAAAAAAAAAACCAGCTCCAAGTACCACCAACGGGAAAGGAGAATATGTAAAACTAGAATAAGGCAAAAAAACATTGTAGCAACCAGCTCCAAGTACTACAAAACAGGAAAGGAGAACATGTAAACAATAGTATTAAGAATAGTCTAAGCTAGAATATATCATCTAAAACAACATACTCCATCACAAAGAAGTATGACACAGGGAAAAACAATGTAAACGCTGTTAAAAATAAATCCCCCATTAGAATAATGTGTCACTTCCAGTTATAAACTAATCCAGTTATAAACTAAATTAAATTAAGCAAACAATTAGTTTTATTAAGTTTGTCATATTGCTAAACATGTTCAGTTAATACATAACAAAATCAATCTATATTCCCTCATTTTATATACACAAAAAAAAAAACGTAAAATTAAGGATTCTCAATATAAGATAATAGCATGTAATCAGATATACAAGAAAAATGGAAATAAATAGAATAAAAATGTACCCTATGGCTGATAAAGGGCAAACAGACAAGCCCTAAAACAGCCCGCCTTCTCCCCTTAGGAGAAGGAATGAAAAGTGCTAAAAAAAAAAAAAAAAAAAAAAAAAATAAAAAAAAAAAAAAAAAAAAAAAAAAAAAAAAAAAATAAAAAAAAAAAAAAAAAATAAAAAAAAAAAAATAAAAAAAAAAAAAAAAAAAAAAAAAAAAAAAGCGCGCGGGCCCGTTGTCAAGGCAGCACCGGACGCCGCGCCGCACCTAACCTCCACGCACGCCGCTCCGCTACCGCCAACGCTACCGCCATGGCCCGCACAAAGCAAACGGCCCGCAAGTCCACCGGCGGAAAGGCGCCGCGCAAACAGCTCGCCACCAAGGCGGCGAGGAAGAGCGCGCCCGCCACCGGAGGCGTCAAGAAGCCCCACCGCTACAGGCCGGGCACCGTCGCCCTGCGAGAAATCAGGCGCTACCAGAAGAGCACAGAGCTGCTCATCCGCAAGCTGCCATTCCAGCGCCTAGTGCGCGAGATCGCCCAGGACTTCAAGACCGACCTGCGCTTCCAGAGCTCCGCAGTCATGGCCCTGCAGGAGGCCAGCGAGGCCTACCTCGTCGGCCTCTTCGAAGACACCAACCTGTGCGCAATCCACGCCAAGCGCGTCACCATCATGCCCAAGGACATCCAGCTCGCGCGCCGCATCCGCGGCGAGCGCGCCTAAACCGCGCCGCGGCACCGCACCGCACAAACAAAAACGGCCCTTTTCAGGGCCACTAACATCTCTCCGTCGCGAGCAAACTTTGTCGGTCGCCTGCCTCTCGCCCCGCAACCCAAAAACAAAAACCACCACTTCCCGTCCGTCCGCCACACACACCCGCTCACTCTGCCTGCCTGCTAGCAGCGCGCAACAATCACACATCATCCCTCCCCGGCGCTCAAAGCGCACAATACCCAACGGCCGACGTCACACCGCACGGGTGGCTGGCCGGCCGCCGCTTTCGTTTCGAAAACAAAAAAAACCCGCACTCCACTCCGACGGCCAACGGCCAGGCAGGCGCGCTCGCTCGCTCTACACGCCACCGAAATCCCCGCCGACTCCTTCCACATCTCAACGTGCCCCCCGTTGCAAAACATAACACACACAAAGAAACAAAACAAAGACCAGACACGACTAGACAAGACACACATCCGAGAAGAACGAACGCAGGCAAGCCAACCAACGTATTCAAACAAAACAACGTGACAGAAAACCAACCGTCGGCCGCCGCCACAAACACGGCGACAATCAACCACGACAACAACAACACCGCTTACCGCTACCGCCGCCCACACCCGCCACCGACCCCCGCAATCAAACCACCACGGCACGCAAACAGCATCCCCACGGGCATACAGACAGACACCCACACCAAACGCAACACGACAATCAAAACCTTCCCCGACGTGCTTTGATGGCCCTGAGAAGGGCCGTTTTGGGCCGCGCGTCTCTTGCGCGCCACTAGACGACGACGGGGGGTGGGGACGACGGGGTCAAGCGCCAAACCCTTCCTTTCCCATCTCTTTCTCCTCTACTCTACTCTACTTCTTCTTCTTGGGCGAAGCCTTCGCCTTAGACGGCGTCGTCGCCTTCTTCGGGCGCGGCGCCTTCGGCTTCTTCGTCGGAACCTTGGCGGCCTTCTTCGCCTTCGACGGCGACTTGGCCTTGGCCGGCTTGGCCGCAGCCGCCTTCTTCGCACCCGCGGGAGCGGCCGACGCCGCAGACGCCTTCTTGGCGGCGCCCGCCTTCCGACCGGTCGCCGCCTTCACGCCACCAGCCTTCTTTGCGCCGGCCGCACGGGCGCCCTTCTTCTCCTTGCTGGCCGGAGCGGCGCGCTTCTTCTTGGCACCGCCAGCACGAGCCTTGCCGCCCTCGGCCGCCCCCCCGCCGCCGGCGCCGGCAAGCTTGAACGAGCCGGACGCGCCCTTCCCCTTCGTCTGCACCAGCTCGCCCGCCACGACGGCCGACTTGAGGTACTTCTTGATAAACGGCGCCAGCTTCTCCGCGTCCAGCTTGTAGTGCGCGGCTATGTACTTCTTGATCGCCTGCAGCGACGACCCGCCGCGCTCCTTCAGACTCTTGATGGCGGCCGTCACCATCTCAGAGGTGCGCGGGTGCGCAGGCTTGGCGCGCGGCTTCTTCGCAGACGACGCAGACTTGGCCTTCTTCGTAGTGCCGGTGGCGGCGGGTGCCGCAGCAGTCTCGTTCGTAGCCGCCTGATCTGCCATTTCGACGACGCGCGTAACACACAGCGAGAGCGAGAGCGAGAGCGAGCGGGACGGCAGGCACGCAAGCACAGCACAGCACGGCAGAGCAGAGCAGAGAATCACAAGGGCCCAGCCAGTGTCGCGGGCGGGCGCGGACGGCCGAGAGAGCGGCCGCCACTCTGCGCGCCGCCGCGCCGCGCCTCCCGCGCTTGCTACCGCCCAACGTCCGACAGCCTGTGCGGAGCAGCCCCAAAGCTGCGCCACAACCGCCCGCGCCTTTCAAACCACCGAGGATGGGGCTACACACAGCCACACCACAGTCGCCAACCAGTCGCCACGGCAGCGCCGCAAACCACGGCCAAACTGCAGCTACCGCGCGCTACAGCCTGGGTCGGCCCGCCGAGAATCGCCGCCCCCGCCCAAATGCCGCCCCCACAGCCCCAGCCGACGACCCGCCACAATGGCCAAACCTTCGGCAAAACTCCCACACCGTCGCCGCGGCAGCCCGGCCAGCGCGGCCGGCGCCACAGCCACACAAGCCGAGGCGTGCGGCGATGACGGCCGTGCAAACGCGCCTCCGCCGCCCCATCGCCTTCCGTCGCCCTCCCGCCGTTTCCCGATCGGCCCGCAGCCGTCGGGCCACATCGCGCGCCGTCCTCCTCCTCTCGCCCGCCAACATTCACAGCCGTTTCTCAACAATTGCCCGCCGCAAACGGACGCCGCCTGCGCAACAGGCGCCGCCGCCCCTCGCCGCTTCCGACCCAACCCCTCGACCGAGGCAAACCGCAATCCGAATCTACAGACCAACCCAATCTGCCGTCAGCACACACGACAGCCGACCTTACACGTTGCGCGTTACACATTACGTTTACACGTCTAGGTTAGGTTCGGTTAGGTTAGGTGGACGTGGGTTAGGTTAAGGGGACTTGGGTTAGGTTAAGCGTCAAACTTAGGTTAAGCATTCAAACACGTCAGGCGTCAGAGGTTAGGTTAGGTTAGGTTAGGTTAGGTTAGGTTAGGTTAGGTTACGTTAGGTTACGTTACACGTTAGGTTAAGGGGTCAGTGCTAGGTTAAGAAGCGTCAAACGTAGGTTAAAAAAGCGTTCAAAACGTGAGGCGTGAGCCGCCGGACAGCTTACCTTACGTAGACGTTTGGGGCTCACAGGCTGAGCTCACCTCACCACACCACAGGTTAGGTTCGGTTCGGTTCGCTCGGCTCAGCGTAAAGCGCCGAGGTCAGGGTTACGTTCGTTCACCTTCGGGCGCCACACTTTCGGTTGAAAGGTCGCGACGGGACGACGTCGGCAGGCACCGCCGCAAACGGACAAAAACGTACAGACGACGTCGAAAACCGCCGACAGACGGGGGAGCAGCACGACCACGACCAGATACCGAGCGCGAACGAGACGCACGCGAACCACCCCCACCGGCCAAAGGGCACCACACAACAACCCAGAGCACCACGTGTCGACACCACAGCAACCCGCCGCTCACGCGACATGGCTGGCACCGAAGGGCAACCGCCCGCAACTGCGCTTTCCGCGCCGGCCCGGATGCACGTCGTGCTACAACAACACCACTACCGTACACAGCCGCTGTTCACAACATCACTATCATGCGCGCCCGCGGCTCGCCGCCGTCGCAGTCGCAGCCCCAACGCCAGCACTTTTGCACCACCATTCACACGCACCGCAACACAGCTCGCCGACACAGCCGAACAAAACAAACACCACACAACAACAGCAACAACGCCGCCGCCTCTACTCGTGCCGGCGACCCACCCCGCCGATGGCGCACCTTTCGCCAGCCGGCAATCGACACACACGCACGCACCCACCCACCCCCCGGGGCCCAGTGCAAAAAAAAACACACAAAAACAAAAACAAAAAAAAAACAACACAAACGACACGGGAAGCGCACACCGCCACTTCGCGCGCACGCCACCAACCAGTCGTCGTCTCAAAATAACAAACACAAACAAAATAAACTAACAACTAGGGCAACACAAAACAAAAACGCCTCGCACGAACCGCCCACAAAAAGGACAAGCACACGCACAGCCTCTGCTGACGACCACGACGCAGCGGCACGCTGCTCCTGTCCCGCGCCCCGCGCCCCGCGCCCCACTCGATTCACAACTCACGCGACACCGTCAACGACGGGCTCGCTTCCCGCAACCTACCACCTTTCCGCCACGACGCACAGCCCCAGCCCCACCCGACCCGACGACGCCCGTGGCAACGACTGCACTTTCACCACCGCCTCCCCCTTCCCCCCCAAAACACACACACACACACACAGCCAGCCAAAAACGCACTCGCGACCCACACATGCACGTGCATCGGCACACGCCAACCAGTCAACGTCGACAACCACACGCAAGGCTCGAAACGAAACCGGCGTCCTTCCACGTTGCCATCAAGCTACCTACACGACACAAGACACAAGGAACAAACACAACAGCCGGCCCCACTAATTCCCACTCTCACGCCGCAAAAAGCACACCGAAACCGCCAAACGCACGCACATTCCCCTTCGCACTGACACCGACCGGCTCGCTACCACACACCTCTCGGCAGCCGTTTCACGCCAATTCGCCACACCGCCCACACAGTCGACAAGCGCCCGCCCTGTACGGCACACGCAACGACGCAGCGCAGCAAAGGGCGCCCGCAACACATACCTCTCCTCTCTCTCCCTCTCCGCCGCCCGACGCGCCAACCGCCACGCCACACCGCCAGCCACTCGCAAATTGTGCACTGCCACCAGCCACACGTCCAACACGCCGCGCCGCCTCCGGCCACCCGCCAGGGGGCGCTCACGTCCGCGACAACAGCGCGGCCCGCCGGGCCGAACCGAACCGAACCGAGCCGCCGCTGCTCTGCACTCGGCACGGCCACACCCTGCTGCAGACCGGGCTCGTCTCTCTGTACGCGTCTGCCTGCGCATCAACACAACACGACCTTTTTTTTTTTTTTCTCTCTACCGCCATCCCTTCTTCTCGCGTTTTACTCGTTGTTGCAGCAGCGGCGCACACCTACACATCCACAGCCCCAGCCGAGCCGAGCCGGCCTCACCTCAGGGCCCGCCGCCAGCGTCTCCTCCTCGGGCACAGGTGCGGTGCTGTGGCCGCCCATCCAACCGCATTGCTGGCCGTCCAGCCGCCAGGCGTTCCCACTGCCGCGAGCCACGCCGCGCACCGACCCTGCTGCAGAAAACGAAGCATAGCCAGAGACCGACCGATACACAAAGCAAGCCGTCGCCTCGCCTCTTGTCCTTCCTGCCTTCCTTTCGCCCCCCCCCCCCCCTCCTTTTTTTTTTTTTATTTTGTTTTCTTCTTTCTTTCTTTCTTTGGCCCTCTCTCCTTCCCGCCCCATGGCGGTTACGGCACCGCCTGCAGCGGCAGATTTTTTGCGCCCACACGCCTACTCCTACCACCATTAACCTTGCCCTGCCCATCAACGTCGCAGTCGAACCGACGCTTGCCAACACACTGCCCACGTTCCTTTCTCTTTTCGGCCTACGCCCATTACGCGCCGCCGCCACAGCACCTTCCCTTCCCACAACACACCGACGTCATCACACGCACCCACAAACAGGGGCCACGACCGTGTTCCTCGCCCACTCCCATCCCGCACGGTACGCACATTCCCAACTACTACCGCGCACCCTCCCTTTCCAATCTGTGTGTCTCTGTGTCTGTGTCCTGTGTCCTGTCCGCGCGTGACGCCTCTCAACATCCGCCGTCCCCCGTCCCGTTTTCGCCCCCATGCCGTCGTCGCGCCGCCTCCTCCCCGTCCACCGCCGCCCCTGTCCGCCCCGCACCACACCATACACCGCTGCTTGTCCCGGCCGTTGCCACCAAAGGCGCCGACCGCAAACGCGCCACGCCGCAGCCCCCGTGCGTCTCGCTCGCTTGCATCTCCGTGCCGACGCTGCCTCTCTTCCCGCTCGCACTCGACCTCGACAACACAGTCTTTGGCTCCGCCACTGCGTGTTCCGGTGGTACGCACGCTGCAACACGTATGTATTCGTTACCAGAGCGATGGCGAGGCATGACAGCATCTCTGTCTGACCAGAGAGTTATTTATCGTTGCTAGTCGGCGCTTGGACCGCGCCAGACGACAGTAGTGGCACGCACCGGGTCGCCAGGAACAGTTGTTATATATATTGTAGCGCGAGTCGGGAGAGGTAGTAGTCGGTCGACAGTAGTAGCGGGTGGACGGTTGTACTGAGCGGGCGTCGGCGGCGTGCTCTGCTCGTCTCGCGACTCTGGTCACGGTTCGGGACGATGTATAGTATATTGTGTTATAATCAAAAGGTAGTGTGAAGCTGCATTGCGCAAATCTGATAACGTATGTTCATTGTACTTATTTTGTTCAACAACAAAAGCCCCACTATTACTTTTTTCTAAAGCAACTTTTGTCTTTTAACGAAAAACATTCACTTTTTAAAGACTACTTCCTATGGCATTTCCCTCCAAGGAGTGCAATTAATTACCAGCCAGCACTCATTCATTGCACACAGCTGTGTAAGGGGTATCTACAATTGAGGAGCGGATATAAATGCAACTTTTTTGTTTTTTTTTTTTTTTTTGTGTGTTGTAACCTCCCCGCAAAATTTAAAATAATGGACAATGTTATTTACGGATGCTAATGGACATTGCGCTAATTGTAACCTCGCCCACAATGAGAGGTATTGAAAATGGCAACAAAAATGTGAAATTCGCAATCCGACTCAAATATAAATTCTTCACAACATTTAAAGTCCGTTCAGTGACAAGAAACTTCAATTGAGCCGAAATATCGGTCTTTGGCCCTGTGCAAAACAATCAGAATTAAAGTCTTACCTCAGAATAAATGGATGTCACATTTCTGCTCTTGTTGTTGCGCAGCGCTTGGAGGAACTGCATTGCAAATAATAATATTCTCTTTTTTTGTGATTTTAGTGAAATTTTTCTTCAAAGAAGTGGAATGAAATGGGAAGTGCAACGAACTCTTTAGTTCAATAAAACATTACATTTTTGAAAAATGCTTTTGAAATAAAAATTATTTTTGGGGAACTTGTTGGAGAATTAATTACAATAAATATAATTTTTCATTATCTAATGATTATATTAATTAACAGTATACCTCCTTCACCATCTTGACCAGTGTTGCCGACCGCCTACATCACACAACCGCACTCGGCTGCTACTACTGACCGACCGCTCTGCATGACGACTATTAGCGTACTGCACGCGACGACTACTGACAGAGTACAGCCCTCAACTAGACAGAGCTACAGACTCGCAACGACTGACTGACTGACTGACTGACTGACTGACTGACTGAGAACCGCTCGCAACACTCGCGCGGTCCAGCGCAAACTCTCTGGTCACAGATGCTACAATGTCTCGCCATCGCTGCTATGTTACATACGTGTTTCAGTGTCTTTTTCATTGGGGTAACGATCTTTGGCTCTTTTTATTCTGAATACAGGGCCAAAGGTCAACGCTGCTGCCCTTATACAATTTATCAGGTTCCATTATGTCTGTTGCAATGTTACATACGGTTCATTCTTTCATTAATATTATCGTTGGGTTTGTTTTGTAGGGACGTTAACATTCTGGCACATTTTTATTATCATCGGACTCTCTGCTATTTGTGCAGGGAGGTTATACCTGGGTCCATTTCCATTTCCATTTCCATTTACATTTTAATATTGATAGACTTTTTGTTTTCTTTTTTTGTTTCTTGTTGTTTTTCCTTCTTTTTTCTTGTTGTTTTTTTTTCTTTCTTTTTTTTTGTTTTGTTTTGTTTTTCCCGCTCTCACCACCACCGCCGCATCACGCCTTCCGTTTTCTTCTTGGTTTCTTTTCTGTTCTTCAACTGCTTCAACATCACCGCGCCCCATTTCCACACCACAGCCATCAGCCTCCAAGACGGGCAGGCGCAGTGTGCCATTTCCGGCGCACAAGCACACCCGTACGGTACTCTCCTCGCCCCCACGCCACCAACAACACAGCGACCACGCGGCTTTCAGGCATGGCATGGCACGGCACGGCACGGCACCGGCGAAATGCGCCGCCCCCGCCCCTCCGCGCATCCGTCCGTCTCGCCACGTTCACTGACAGCCGCGTCTGCGGCTACACCACGACAACCACAACACAACACCGCTCCCCTCCCTGGCAACTCATTGTTTTTCTCCTCCTCTTTTGCACAAACCACAACGCCGAGCACAGGCGCAAGCCACCCACACCGCGCCCCTCCCCGTCCCGTCTTTGGCCGCCGCTCCTCGTTTCCTCGTTTGCCCCCTCCCATCTCCCGAAATGCCATGCCAGCAGCGTTACGCATGCCCCTCCCCTGTCCACACAACACTACCGCCAAACGAACAGCCTTCCGGGCCACATGCAGGGCACGCCCACCTCCAAACACTGCCAATTCACGGACGCACGCACGCACACACACACACACACACACACACACACACACACACACACACACACACTTTCCCGACACCTTTCTGTACGGAGGGTGCGTCATCTCGACCGTGACAGAGTGACGCCAACTATCGACGATCCATTTCCCCCCACTGGTAAAACACGTCCACTAACACCTACATACATCATTCAAGTACACAGACAATAGCATACACACAATGGGAGGGCACACGAACATGGACGGCACGGCACTGTCACACACTCTTCCTCAGAACCAACCATACCAACAAACGTTACGTACAACCGGGAAAGCGAAAGCGAAAGCAAAAGCAAAAAGCAAAGGCCAATGCAGCCGTCAAAGGTAACGTTCACCACGGCAGACACTTGCAGCCGCGCCGCCGTTAAACGCATTTCAGTGCGGCTCCAATACGCCTCCGACACGGGAACGTTCCGTTGCTCTACGAATGCGTTTCTCCCCTTTTTCCCTTCCTCTCTCTTTTGCCCCCCCCCCTCTGTCCTTTCCTCCTGCACTCTTGCCTCCTTCCTCACGTTCTGCCCAGACATTCGACCGATCAAAGTCAACCTGTCGTTACCGTTCTCAGCGCGACGGTGTACAACAGTATGACGGGTGTACCCACGACTTCGGTTCAGTTGCGTGACGCCGGTCTATCGCGCCGATCGACAGTTACTCAGGGGGGCGACGGATCGGACCACGTCACCGACACACAAAACACTTTCAAACAAACAAATACATACCGGATGGACACAGACAAACACGTGTACAGACATTCGCCAAAAACGGCCGCCGCCGCCGCCGCCGTCGTCTAGCGTCGCGCTTACTGTACTGCACTGGACACGCGTGCATCTTGAATGACGACATCGGTGTGCGTGCGTCGTACGCAATCAGTCAGACACGGCTATCAAAAATCAGAGTCGAATGGTACATCATCGTGCGTGTCGCCGTACACGTACAGTACAATGCAACAACAATGCGTCTTCATGGCACGTTCATTTCAACGTCACTCACACACCTCCACGCTGCAGTTACGTCGCACCATTGTCAAACTCGGCGTACAGCAAAGGGAATAGTGGGCGGCAAACAAAAACCACAAAAAAAAACAACATTTCACATTTCACCCTCGCCATGTATGATGTGCAAAAAACAAACCCGCAAACGGCCGTCGTTACGGTGACACAAAAGTCGGCGATCGCACTGTCCCCCCTCGCAGACAGGTAACACACACACCAACAACACCAAATGGGTCAAAAACCACGCCAACGAGGCGTGCCACCATTCCACGCCACGGCGACCAACCTCGTGGCCGTACCCCGCGCAACACGCTTTGACGCGCCCCCCCACCCACAATCAAAATGCACACATACATCACAGCCGTCCACACAAACAACAACAACAATTCCGCCCTTCCCGCAAAAGGCAAGTTGGTGGCCCTGAAAAGGGCCGTTTTGCCGCTCTCGCAACGGAGGAGCATTCTCTCTCCATCCTTCCTTCCGTTCCAGAGCCACCTCCTTACTTGGAGCTCGTGTACTTGGTCACCGCCTTCGTGCCCTCGCTCACGGCGTGCTTGGCCAGCTCGCCAGGCAGCAACAGCCGCACAGCGGTCTGGATCTCGCGGGACGTGATGGTCGAGCGCTTGTTGTAGTGCGCCAGGCGAGAAGCCTCGGCCGCAATGCGCTCGAAAATGTCGTTCACGAAGCTGTTCATGATGCTCATCGCCTTCGACGAGATGCCCGTGTCAGGGTGCACCTGCTTCAGCACCTTGTAGATGTAGATGGCATAGCTCTCCTTCCTCTTGCGCTTCTTCTTCTTGTCGCCCTTCGAAATGTTCTTCTGCGCCTTGCCAGCCTTCTTGGCGGCCTTCCCGCTAGTCTTGGGCGGCATCTCGAACCAACGTACGGCGGCAGCAGCAACACCAGTAGCAAGCGCTCCGCTCTAGTCAGCGTCTCCCCACACAGTGGCACCCGCCGCCAGCCGCCGCCGCACCTTTACCAGCTCGCCCTGTTGCGGCCGCCGACCAATGGGGCGCGCGCGCAACCGGCCGCCGCACCCGAGCCCATAAAGCACCCCCACCCCGGCTGCGCCGGCACGCACTCCGCTGCTCGACTCGCTGCCGCTCGCACCGGTCGTTTTCGTTTCCTTCTCGTGTGCACCGTCGCTAGCCCATCGCCATGTCCGGACGCGGAAAGGGAGGCAAAGTCAAGGGCAAGTCAAAGTCCCGCTCAAGCAGGGCTGGGCTCCAGTTCCCGGTCGGCAGAATCCACCGCCTCCTGCGCAAGGGAAACTACGCAGAGCGCGTCGGCGCCGGGGCGCCCGTCTACCTCGCCGCCGTCATGGAGTACCTCGCGGCTGAGGTGCTCGAGCTGGCCGGAAACGCGGCCCGCGACAACAAGAAGACGCGCATCATCCCGCGCCACCTGCAGCTTGCCATCCGCAACGACGAGGAGCTCAACAAGCTCCTGTCGGGCGTCACCATCGCACAGGGTGGTGTCCTACCCAACATCCAGGCCGTCCTGCTGCCAAAGAAGACCGAGAAGAAGGCCTAAAGGAGGCCAGGCAATCGCAGCGCCGCGTGCTCCCCTGCACGCAACGCGCTTTGCCGGCTCGGCTCGGCCCGGCCCACAACAATCGGCCCTTTTCAGGGCCACCACACAAACCTACGTCCAAAGCAAAATTTCAGTCGTCCTCGCCGCACCTTGTTTTGTTTCAACTTTGCACTTTCACAGCACAGCCGCCGCCGGCGCACGTCCGCCATCTTGTCGTCCACACAGCCCGCACACACACACACACACACACACACACACACACACACACACACACACACACACATTTTGCACGGTCGCAGAGTCGCCTTCCAAACGACAACGGCAGCAATAATGACCATTGTTAAAGGGAGGCGTGTCGACACACCGCCCTCCACTCCCGCGCGCAACGGCCGTCGACACGAACGAAACAGCTGATCCGGCCGCCTATGCCCACACGCCTTGCCTCGGAAACCCCAACGCCGCCGCAAACACACAGAGCCAAACCACGCAAGCAAATAATTACCGCCTCTCTCGCACAACAACACACAGCCCGCCATCTCCGTCGCGATCGATACAAAGACACACAATAACAAACACAAACGAAGCAGCTCCACACACAGCCAGCCACATGACACGTTTCCTTTCCTTCTCCCCTCCCAGCCACATCACGTCGCTCAAACGGAAAGAAAGAAAGAAACAAACAAACAAACAAACAAACAAACAAACGAACAACACAGCGCACACACACGCAGCAACAACAACAACAACAACACAGACTCTTTCGCACTTTTCAACTTCCGAACAGTGTGGTGGCCCTGAAAAGGGCCGTTTTCTAGTCTCTCCCACCCACAAGCACGGCCGCGGGAAGGCCAGCGCCCGCTGCGACGCAGCCTAACCGCCGAAACCGTACAGGGTGCGCCCCTGCCTCTTCAGGGCGTACACCACGTCCATGGCCGTCACAGTCTTGCGCTTGGCGTGCTCAGTGTACGTCACCGCGTCGCGGATCACGTTCTCCAGGAACACCTTCAGCACCCCGCGGGTCTCCTCGTAGATCAGACCAGAGATGCGCTTCACGCCGCCCCTGCGAGCCAGGCGGCGGATGGCGGGCTTCGTGATGCCCTGGATGTTGTCGCGCAACACCTTGCGGTGCCGCTTGGCGCCACCCTTGCCGAGCCCCTTTCCTCCCTTGCCGCGGCCTGTCATCCTTCCTTCCTCGGGCAAAGCAAAACGTGCACAAACAGCAGCTGCAGCGGCTGGCGAGTCGGCTACGGTCTGCGCCCAGCGCGCCCGCCGCCCCCCTATATAGACTCTGGCCCGCCCTCCCCCCACCACGCGCAACCGAGGGCATATAAGCGCAGCACGGAGGCGCGCGGGCCCGTTGTCAAGGCAGCACCGGACGCCGCGCCGCACCTAACCTCCACGCACGCCGCTCCGCTACCGCCAACGCTACCGCCATGGCCCGCACAAAGCAAACGGCCCGCAAGTCCACCGGCGGAAAGGCGCCGCGCAAACAGCTCGCCACCAAGGCGGCGAGGAAGAGCGCGCCCGCCACCGGAGGCGTCAAGAAGCCCCACCGCTACAGGCCGGGCACCGTCGCCCTGCGAGAAATCAGGCGCTACCAGAAGAGCACAGAGCTGCTCATCCGCAAGCTGCCATTCCAGCGCCTAGTGCGCGAGATCGCCCAGGACTTCAAGACCGACCTGCGCTTCCAGAGCTCCGCAGTCATGGCCCTGCAGGAGGCCAGCGAGGCCTACCTCGTCGGCCTCTTCGAAGACACCAACCTGTGCGCAATCCACGCCAAGCGCGTCACCATCATGCCCAAGGACATCCAGCTCGCGCGCCGCATCCGCGGCGAGCGCGCCTAAACCGCGCCGCGGCACCGCACCGCACAAACAAACACGGCCCTTTTCAGGGCCACTAACATCTCTCCGTCGCGAGCAAACTTTGTCGGTCGCCTGCCTCTCGCCCCGCAACCCAAAAACAAAAACCACCACTTCCCGTCCGTCCGCCACACACACCCGCTCACTCTGCCTGCCTGCTAGCAGCGCGCAACAATCACACATCATCCCTCCCCGGCGCTCAAAGCGCACAATACCCAACGGCCGACGTCACACCGCACGGGTGGCTGGCCGGCCGCCGCTTTCGTTTCGAAAACAAAAAAAACCCGCACTCCACTCCGACGGCCAACGGCCAGGCAGGCGCGCTCGCTCGCTCTACACGCCACCGAAATCCCCGCCGACTCCTTCCACATCTCAACGTGCCCCCCGTTGCAAAACATAACACACACAAAGAAACAAAACAAAGACCAGACACGACTAGACAAGACACACATCCGAGAAGAACGAACGCAGGCAAGCCAACCAACGTATTCAAACAAAACAACGTGACAGAAAACCAACCGTCGGCCGCCGCCACAAACACGGCGACAATCAACCACGACAACAACAACACCGCTTACCGCTACCGCCGCCCACACCCGCCACCGACCCCCGCAATCAAACCACCACGGCACGCAAACAGCATCCCCACGGGCATACAGACAGACACCCACACCAAACGCAACACGACAATCAAAACCTTCCCCGACGTGCTTTGATGGCCCTGAGAAGGGCCGTTTTGGGCCGCGCGTCTCTTGCGCGCCACTAGACGACGACGGGGGGTGGGGACGACGGGGTCAAGCGCCAAACCCTTCCTTTCCCATCTCTTTCTCCTCTACTCTACTCTACTTCTTCTTCTTGGGCGAAGCCTTCGCCTTAGACGGCGTCGTCGCCTTCTTCGGGCGCGGCGCCTTCGGCTTCTTCGTCGGAACCTTGGCGGCCTTCTTCGCCTTCGACGGCGACTTGGCCTTGGCCGGCTTGGCCGCAGCCGCCTTCTTCGCACCCGCGGGAGCGGCCGACGCCGCAGACGCCTTCTTGGCGGCGCCCGCCTTCCGACCGGTCGCCGCCTTCACGCCACCAGCCTTCTTTGCGCCGGCCGCACGGGCGCCCTTCTTCTCCTTGCTGGCCGGAGCGGCGCGCTTCTTCTTGGCACCGCCAGCACGAGCCTTGCCGCCCTCGGCCGCCCCCCCGCCGCCGGCGCCGGCAAGCTTGAACGAGCCGGACGCGCCCTTCCCCTTCGTCTGCACCAGCTCGCCCGCCACGACGGCCGACTTGAGGTACTTCTTGATAAACGGCGCCAGCTTCTCCGCGTCCAGCTTGTAGTGCGCGGCTATGTACTTCTTGATCGCCTGCAGCGACGACCCGCCGCGCTCCTTCAGACTCTTGATGGCGGCCGTCACCATCTCAGAGGTGCGCGGGTGCGCAGGCTTGGCGCGCGGCTTCTTCGCAGACGACGCAGACTTGGCCTTCTTCGTAGTGCCGGTGGCGGCGGGTGCCGCAGCAGTCTCGTTCGTAGCCGCCTGATCTGCCATTTCGACGACGCGCGTAACACACAGCGAGAGCGAGAGCGAGCGGGACGGCAGGCACGCAAGCACAGCACAGCACGGCAGAGCAGAGCAGAGAATCACAAGGGCCCAGCCAGTGTCGCGGGCGGGCGCGGACGGCCGAGAGAGCGGCCGCCACTCTGCGCGCCGCCGCGCCGCGCCTCCCGCGCTTGCTACCGCCCAACGTCCGACAGCCTGTGCGGAGCAGCCCCAAAGCTGCGCCACAACCGCCCGCGCCTTTCAAACCACCGAGGATGGGGCTACACACAGCCACACCACAGTCGCCAACCAGTCGCCACGGCAGCGCCGCAAACCACGGCCAAACTGCAGCTACCGCGCGCTACAGCCTGGGTCGGCCCGCCGAGAATCGCCGCCCCCGCCCAAATGCCGCCCCCACAGCCCCAGCCGACGACCCGCCACAATGGCCAAACCTTCGGCAAAACTCCCACACCGTCGCCGCGGCAGCCCGGCCAGCGCGGCCGGCGCCACAGCCACACAAGCCGAGGCGTGCGGCGATGACGGCCGTGCAAACGCGCCTCCGCCGCCCCATCGCCTTCCGTCGCCCTCCCGCCGTTTCCCGATCGGCCCGCAGCCGTCGGGCCACATCGCGCGCCGTCCTCCTCCTCTCGCCCGCCAACATTCACAGCCGTTTCTCAACAATTGCCCGCCGCAAACGGACGCCGCCTGCGCAACAGGCGCCGCCGCCCCTCGCCGCTTCCGACCCAACCCCTCGACCGAGGCAAACCGCAATCCGAATCTACAGACCAACCCAATCTGCCGTCAGCACACACGACAGCCGACCTTACACGTTGCGCGTTACACATTACGTTTACACGTCTAGGTTAGGTTCGGTTAGGTTAGGTGGACGTGGGTTAGGTTAAGGGGACTTGGGTTAGGTTAAGCGTCAAACTTAGGTTAAGCATTCAAACACGTCAGGCGTCAGAGGTTAGGTTAGGTTAGGTTAGGTTAGGTTAGGTTAGGTTAGGTTACGTTAGGTTACGTTACACGTTAGGTTAAGGGGTCAGTGCTAGGTTAAGAAGCGTCAAACGTAGGTTAAAAAAGCGTTCAAAACGTGAGGCGTGAGCCGCCGGACAGCTTACCTTACGTAGACGTTTGGGGCTCACAGGCTGAGCTCACCTCACCACACCACAGGTTAGGTTCGGTTCGGTTCGCTCGGCTCAGCGTAAAGCGCCGAGGTCAGGGTTACGTTCGTTCACCTTCGGGCGCCACACTTTCGGTTGAAAGGTCGCGACGGGACGACGTCGGCAGGCACCGCCGCAAACGGACAAAAACGTACAGACGACGTCGAAAACCGCCGACAGACGGGGGAGCAGCACGACCACGACCAGATACCGAGCGCGAACGAGACGCACGCGAACCACCCCCACCGGCCAAAGGGCACCACACAACAACCCAGAGCACCACGTGTCGACACCACAGCAACCCGCCGCTCACGCGACATGGCTGGCACCGAAGGGCAACCGCCCGCAACTGCGCTTTCCGCGCCGGCCCGGATGCACGTCGTGCTACAACAACACCACTACCGTACACAGCCGCTGTTCACAACATCACTATCATGCGCGCCCGCGGCTCGCCGCCGTCGCAGTCGCAGCCCCAACGCCAGCACTTTTGCACCACCATTCACACGCACCGCAACACAGCTCGCCGACACAGCCGAACAAAACAAACACCACACAACAACAGCAACAACGCCGCCGCCTCTACTCGTGCCGGCGACCCACCCCGCCGATGGCGCACCTTTCGCCAGCCGGCAATCGACACACACGCACGCACCCACCCACCCCCCGGGGCCCAGTGCAAAAAAAAACACACAAAAACAAAAACAAAAAAAAAACAACACAAACGACACGGGAAGCGCACACCGCCACTTCGCGCGCACGCCACCAACCAGTCGTCGTCTCAAAATAACAAACACAAACAAAATAAACTAACAACTAGGGCAACACAAAACAAAAACGCCTCGCACGAACCGCCCACAAAAAGGACAAGCACACGCACAGCCTCTGCTGACGACCACGACGCAGCGGCACGCTGCTCCTGTCCCGCGCCCCGCGCCCCGCGCCCCACTCGATTCACAACTCACGCGACACCGTCAACGACGGGCTCGCTTCCCGCAACCTACCACCTTTCCGCCACGACGCACAGCCCCAGCCCCACCCGACCCGACGACGCCCGTGGCAACGACTGCACTTTCACCACCGCCTCCCCCTTCCCCCCCAAAACACACACACACACACAGCCAGCCAAAAACGCACTCGCGACCCACACATGCACGTGCATCGGCACACGCCAACCAGTCAACGTCGACAACCACACGCAAGGCTCGAAACGAAACCGGCGTCCTTCCACGTTGCCATCAAGCTACCTACACGACACAAGACACAAGGAACAAACACAACAGCCGGCCCCACTAATTCCCACTCTCACGCCGCAAAAAGCACACCGAAACCGCCAAACGCACGCACATTCCCCTTCGCACTGACACCGACCGGCTCGCTACCACACACCTCTCGGCAGCCGTTTCACGCCAATTCGCCACACCGCCCACACAGTCGACAAGCGCCCGCCCTGTACGGCACACGCAACGACGCAGCGCAGCAAAGGGCGCCCGCAACACATACCTCTCCTCTCTCTCCCTCTCCGCCGCCCGACGCGCCAACCGCCACGCCACACCGCCAGCCACTCGCAAATTGTGCACTGCCACCAGCCACACGTCCAACACGCCGCGCCGCCTCCGGCCACCCGCCAGGGGGCGCTCACGTCCGCGACAACAGCGCGGCCCGCCGGGCCGAACCGAACCGAACCGAGCCGCCGCTGCTCTGCACTCGGCACGGCCACACCCTGCTGCAGACCGGGCTCGTCTCTCTGTACGCGTCTGCCTGCGCATCAACACAACACGACCTTTTTTTTTTTTTTCTCTCTACCGCCATCCCTTCTTCTCGCGTTTTACTCGTTGTTGCAGCAGCGGCGCACACCTACACATCCACAGCCCCAGCCGAGCCGAGCCGGCCTCACCTCAGGGCCCGCCGCCAGCGTCTCCTCCTCGGGCACAGGTGCGGTGCTGTGGCCGCCCATCCAACCGCATTGCTGGCCGTCCAGCCGCCAGGCGTTCCCACTGCCGCGAGCCACGCCGCGCACCGACCCTGCTGCAGAAAACGAAGCATAGCCAGAGACCGACCGATACACAAAGCAAGCCGTCGCCTCGCCTCTTGTCCTTCCTGCCTTCCTTTCGCCCCCCCCCCCCCTCCTTTTTTTTTTTTATTTTGTTTTCTTCTTTCTTTCTTTCTTTGGCCCTCTCTCCTTCCCGCCCCATGGCGGTTACGGCACCGCCTGCAGCGGCAGATTTTTTGCGCCCACACGCCTACTCCTACCACCATTAACCTTGCCCTGCCCATCAACGTCGCAGTCGAACCGACGCTTGCCAACACACTGCCCACGTTCCTTTCTCTTTTCGGCCTACGCCCATTACGCGCCGCCGCCACAGCACCTTCCCTTCCCACAACACACCGACGTCATCACACGCACCCACAAACAGGGGCCACGACCGTGTTCCTCGCCCACTCCCATCCCGCACGGTACGCACATTCCCAACTACTACCGCGCACCCTCCCTTTCCAATCTGTGTGTCTCTGTGTCTGTGTCCTGTGTCCTGTCCGCGCGTGACGCCTCTCAACATCCGCCGTCCCCCGTCCCGTTTTCGCCCCCATGCCGTCGTCGCGCCGCCTCCTCCCCGTCCACCGCCGCCCCTGTCCGCCCCGCACCACACCATACACCGCTGCTTGTCCCGGCCGTTGCCACCAAAGGCGCCGACCGCAAACGCGCCACGCCGCAGCCCCCGTGCGTCTCGCTCGCTTGCATCTCCGTGCCGACGCTGCCTCTCTTCCCGCTCGCACTCGACCTCGACAACACAGTCTTTGGCTCCGCCACTGCGTGTTCCGGTGGTACGCACGCTGCAACACGTATGTATTCGTTACCAGAGCGATGGCGAGGCATGACAGCATCTCTGTCTGACCAGAGAGTTATTTATCGTTGCTAGTCGGCGCTTGGACCGCGCCAGACGACAGTAGTGGCACGCACCGGGTCGCCAGGAACAGTTGTTATATATATTGTAGCGCGAGTCGGGAGAGGTAGTAGTCGGTCGACAGTAGTAGCGGGTGGACGGTTGTACTGAGCGGGCGTCGGCGGCGTGCTCTGCTCGTCTCGCGACTCTGGTCACGGTTCGGGACGATGTATAGTATATTGTGTTATAATCAAAAGGTAGTGTGAAGCTGCATTGCGCAAATCTGATAACGTATGTTCATTGTACTTATTTTGTTCAACAACAAAAGCCCCACTATTACTTTTTTCTAAAGCAACTTTTGTCTTTTAACGAAAAACATTCACTTTTTAAAGACTACTTCCTATGGCATTTCCCTCCAAGGAGTGCAATTAATTACCAGCCAGCACTCATTCATTGCACACAGCTGTGTAAGGGGTATCTACAATTGAGGAGCGGATATAAATGCAACTTTTTTGTTTTTTTTTTTTTTTTTGTGTGTTGTAACCTCCCCGCAAAATTTAAAATAATGGACAATGTTATTTACGGATGCTAATGGACATTGCGCTAATTGTAACCTCGCCCACAATGAGAGGTATTGAAAATGGCAACAAAAATGTGAAATTCGCAATCCGACTCAAATATAAATTCTTCACAACATTTAAAGTCCGTTCAGTGACAAGAAACTTCAATTGAGCCGAAATATCGGTCTTTGGCCCTGTGCAAAACAATCAGAATTAAAGTCTTACCTCAGAATAAATGGATGTCACATTTCTGCTCTTGTTGTTGCGCAGCGCTTGGAGGAACTGCATTGCAAATAATAATATTCTCTTTTTTTGTGATTTTAGTGAAATTTTTCTTCAAAGAAGTGGAATGAAATGGGAAGTGCAACGAACTCTTTAGTTCAATAAAACATTACATTTTTGAAAAATGCTTTTGAAATAAAAATTATTTTTGGGGAACTTGTTGGAGAATTAATTACAATAAATATAATTTTTCATTATCTAATGATTATATTAATTAACAGTATACCTCCTTCACCATCTTGACCAGTGTTGCCGACCGCCTACATCACACAACCGCACTCGGCTGCTACTACTGACCGACCGCTCTGCATGACGACTATTAGCGTACTGCACGCGACGACTACTGACAGAGTACAGCCCTCAACTAGACAGAGCTACAGACTCGCAACGACTGACTGACTGACTGACTGACTGACTGACTGACTGAGAACCGCTCGCAACACTCGCGCGGTCCAGCGCAAACTCTCTGGTCACAGATGCTACAATGTCTCGCCATCGCTGCTATGTTACATACGTGTTTCAGTGTCTTTTTCATTGGGGTAACGATCTTTGGCTCTTTTTATTCTGAATACAGGGCCAAAGGTCAACGCTGCTGCCCTTATACAATTTATCAGGTTCCATTATGTCTGTTGCAATGTTACATACGGTTCATTCTTTCATTAATATTATCGTTGGGTTTGTTTTGTAGGGACGTTAACATTCTGGCACATTTTTATTATCATCGGACTCTCTGCTATTTGTGCAGGGAGGTTATACCTGGGTCCATTTCCATTTCCATTTCCATTTACATTTTAATATTGATAGACTTTTTGTTTTCTTTTTTTGTTTCTTGTTGTTTTTCCTTCTTTTTTCTTGTTGTTTTTTTTTCTTTCTTTTTTTTTGTTTTGTTTTGTTTTTCCCGCTCTCACCACCACCGCCGCATCACGCCTTCCGTTTTCTTCTTGGTTTCTTTTCTGTTCTTCAACTGCTTCAACATCACCGCGCCCCATTTCCACACCACAGCCATCAGCCTCCAAGACGGGCAGGCGCAGTGTGCCATTTCCGGCGCACAAGCACACCCGTACGGTACTCTCCTCGCCCCCACGCCACCAACAACACAGCGACCACGCGGCTTTCAGGCATGGCATGGCACGGCACGGCACGGCACCGGCGAAATGCGCCGCCCCCGCCCCTCCGCGCATCCGTCCGTCTCGCCACGTTCACTGACAGCCGCGTCTGCGGCTACACCACGACAACCACAACACAACACCGCTCCCCTCCCTGGCAACTCATTGTTTTTCTCCTCCTCTTTTGCACAAACCACAACGCCGAGCACAGGCGCAAGCCACCCACACCGCGCCCCTCCCCGTCCCGTCTTTGGCCGCCGCTCCTCGTTTCCTCGTTTGCCCCCTCCCATTCTCCCGAAATGCCATGCCAGCAGCGTTACGCATGCCCCTCCCCTGTCCACACAACACTACCGCCAAACGAACAGCCTTCCGGGCCACATGCAGGGCACGCCCACCTCCAAACACTGCCAATTCACGGACGCACGCACGCACACACACACACACACACACACACACACACACACACACACACACACACACTTTCCCGACACCTTTCTGTACGGAGGGTGCGTCATCTCGACCGTGACAGAGTGACGCCAACTATCGACGATCCATTTCCCCCCACTGGTAAAACACGTCCACTAACACCTACATACATCATTCAAGTACACAGACAATAGCATACACACAATGGGAGGGCACACGAACATGGACGGCACGGCACTGTCACACACTCTTCCTCAGAACCAACCATACCAACAAACGTTACGTACAACCGGGAAAGCGAAAGCGAAAGCAAAAGCAAAAAGCAAAGGCCAATGCAGCCGTCAAAGGTAACGTTCACCACGGCAGACACTTGCAGCCGCGCCGCCGTTAAACGCATTTCAGTGCGGCTCCAATACGCCTCCGACACGGGAACGTTCCGTTGCTCTACGAATGCGTTTCTCCCCTTTTTCCCTTCCTCTCTCTTTTGCCCCCCCCCCCTCTGTCCTTTCCTCCTGCACTCTTGCCTCCTTCCTCACGTTCTGCCCAGACATTCGACCGATCAAAGTCAACCTGTCGTTACCGTTCTCAGCGCGACGGTGTACAACAGTATGACGGGTGTGCCCACGACTTCGGTTCAGTTGCGTGACGCCGGTCTATCGCGCCGATCGACAGTTACTCAGGGGGGCGACGGATCGGACCACGTCACCGACACACAAAACACTTTCAAACAAACAAATACATACCGGATGGACACAGACAAACACGTGTACAGACATTCGCCAAAAACGGCCGCCGCCGCCGCCGCCGTCGTCTAGCGTCGCGCTTACTGTACTGCACTGGACACGCGTGCATCTTGAATGACGACATCGGTGTGCGTGCGTCGTACGCAATCAGTCAGACACGGCTATCAAAAATCAGAGTCGAATGGTACATCATCGTGCGTGTCGCCGTACACGTACAGTACAATGCAACAACAATGCGTCTTCATGGCACGTTCATTTCAACGTCACTCACACACCTCCACGCTGCAGTTACGTCGCACCATTGTCAAACTCGGCGTACAGCAAAGGGAATAGTGGGCGGCAAACAAAAACCACAAAAAAAAACAACATTTCACATTTCACCCTCGCCATGTATGATGTGCAAAAAACAAACCCGCAAACGGCCGTCGTTACGGTGACACAAAAGTCGGCGATCGCACTGTCCCCCCTCGCAGACAGGTAACACACACACCAACAACACCAAATGGGTCAAAAACCACGCCAACGAGGCGTGCCACCATTCCACGCCACGGCGACCAACCTCGTGGCCGTACCCCGCGCAACACGCTTTGACGCGCCCCCCCACCCACAATCAAAATGCACACATACATCACAGCCGTCCACACAAACAACAACAACAATTCCGCCCTTCCCGCAAAAGGCAAGTTGGTGGCCCTGAAAAGGGCCGTTTTGCCGCTCTCGCAACGGAGGAGCATTCTCTCTCCATCCTTCCTTCCGTTCCAGAGCCACCTCCTTACTTGGAGCTCGTGTACTTGGTCACCGCCTTCGTGCCCTCGCTCACGGCGTGCTTGGCCAGCTCGCCAGGCAGCAACAGCCGCACAGCGGTCTGGATCTCGCGGGACGTGATGGTCGAGCGCTTGTTGTAGTGCGCCAGGCGAGAAGCCTCGGCCGCAATGCGCTCGAAAATGTCGTTCACGAAGCTGTTCATGATGCTCATCGCCTTCGACGAGATGCCCGTGTCAGGGTGCACCTGCTTCAGCACCTTGTAGATGTAGATGGCATAGCTCTCCTTCCTCTTGCGCTTCTTCTTCTTGTCGCCCTTCGAAATGTTCTTCTGCGCCTTGCCAGCCTTCTTGGCGGCCTTCCCGCTAGTCTTGGGCGGCATCTCGAACCAACGTACGGCGGCAGCAGCAACACCAGTAGCAAGCGCTCCGCTCTAGTCAGCGTCTCCCCACACAGTGGCACCCGCCGCCAGCCGCCGCCGCACCTTTACCAGCTCGCCCTGTTGCGGCCGCCGACCAATGGGGCGCGCGCGCAACCGGCCGCCGCACCCGAGCCCATAAAGCACCCCCACCCCGGCTGCGCCGGCACGCACTCCGCTGCTCGACTCGCTGCCGCTCGCACCGGTCGTTTTCGTTTCCTTCTCGTGTGCACCGTCGCTAGCCCATCGCCATGTCCGGACGCGGAAAGGGAGGCAAAGTCAAGGGCAAGTCAAAGTCCCGCTCAAGCAGGGCTGGGCTCCAGTTCCCGGTCGGCAGAATCCACCGCCTCCTGCGCAAGGGAAACTACGCAGAGCGCGTCGGCGCCGGGGCGCCCGTCTACCTCGCCGCCGTCATGGAGTACCTCGCGGCTGAGGTGCTCGAGCTGGCCGGAAACGCGGCCCGCGACAACAAGAAGACGCGCATCATCCCGCGCCACCTGCAGCTTGCCATCCGCAACGACGAGGAGCTCAACAAGCTCCTGTCGGGCGTCACCATCGCACAGGGTGGTGTCCTACCCAACATCCAGGCCGTCCTGCTGCCAAAGAAGACCGAGAAGAAGGCCTAAAGGAGGCCAGGCAATCGCAGCGCCGCGTGCTCCCCTGCACGCAACGCGCTTTGCCGGCTCGGCTCGGCCCGGCCCACAACAATCGGCCCTTTTCAGGGCCACCACACAAACCTACGTCCAAAGCAAAATTTCAGTCGTCCTCGCCGCACCTTGTTTTGTTTCAACTTTGCACTTTCACAGCACAGCCGCCGCCGGCGCACGTCCGCCATCTTGTCGTCCACACAGCCCGCACACACACACACACACACACACACACACACACACACACACATTTTGCACGGTCGCAGAGTCGCCTTCCAAACGACAACGGCAGCAATAATGACCATTGTTAAAGGGAGGCGTGTCGACACACCGCCCTCCACTCCCGCGCGCAACGGCCGTCGACACGAACGAAACAGCTGATCCGGCCGCCTATGCCCACACGCCTTGCCTCGGAAACCCCAACGCCGCCGCAAACACACAGAGCCAAACCACGCAAGCAAATAATTACCGCCTCTCTCGCACAACAACACACAGCCCGCCATCTCCGTCGCGATCGATACAAAGACACACAATAACAAACACAAACGAAGCAGCTCCACACACAGCCAGCCACATGACACGTTTCCTTTCCTTCTCCCCTCCCAGCCACATCACGTCGCTCAAACGGAAAGAAAGAAAGAAACAAACAAACAAACAAACAAACAAACAAACGAACAACACAGCGCACACACACGCAGCAACAACAACAACAACAACACAGACTCTTTCGCACTTTTCAACTTCCGAACAGTGTGGTGGCCCTGAAAAGGGCCGTTTTCTAGTCTCTCCCACCCACAAGCACGGCCGCGGGAAGGCCAGCGCCCGCTGCGACGCAGCCTAACCGCCGAAACCGTACAGGGTGCGCCCCTGCCTCTTCAGGGCGTACACCACGTCCATGGCCGTCACAGTCTTGCGCTTGGCGTGCTCAGTGTACGTCACCGCGTCGCGGATCACGTTCTCCAGGAACACCTTCAGCACCCCGCGGGTCTCCTCGTAGATCAGACCAGAGATGCGCTTCACGCCGCCCCTGCGAGCCAGGCGGCGGATGGCGGGCTTCGTGATGCCCTGGATGTTGTCGCGCAACACCTTGCGGTGCCGCTTGGCGCCACCCTTGCCGAGCCCCTTTCCTCCCTTGCCGCGGCCTGTCATCCTTCCTTCCTCGGGCAAAGCAAAACGTGCACAAACAGCAGCTGCAGCGGCTGGCGAGTCGGCTACGGTCTGCGCCCAGCGCGCCCGCCGCCCCCCTATATAGACTCTGGCCCGCCCTCCCCCCACCACGCGCAACCGAGGGCATATAAGCGCAGCACGGAGGCGCGCGGGCCCGTTGTCAAGGCAGCACCGGACGCCGCGCCGCACCTAACCTCCACGCACGCCGCTCCGCTACCGCCAACGCTACCGCCATGGCCCGCACAAAGCAAACGGCCCGCAAGTCCACCGGCGGAAAGGCGCCGCGCAAACAGCTCGCCACCAAGGCGGCGAGGAAGAGCGCGCCCGCCACCGGAGGCGTCAAGAAGCCCCACCGCTACAGGCCGGGCACCGTCGCCCTGCGAGAAATCAGGCGCTACCAGAAGAGCACAGAGCTGCTCATCCGCAAGCTGCCATTCCAGCGCCTAGTGCGCGAGATCGCCCAGGACTTCAAGACCGACCTGCGCTTCCAGAGCTCCGCAGTCATGGCCCTGCAGGAGGCCAGCGAGGCCTACCTCGTCGGCCTCTTCGAAGACACCAACCTGTGCGCAATCCACGCCAAGCGCGTCACCATCATGCCCAAGGACATCCAGCTCGCGCGCCGCATCCGCGGCGAGCGCGCCTAAACCGCGCCGCGGCACCGCACCGCACAAACAAAAACGGCCCTTTTCAGGGCCACTAACATCTCTCCGTCGCGAGCAAACTTTGTCGGTCGCCTGCCTCTCGCCCCGCAACCCAAAAACAAAAACCACCACTTCCCGTCCGTCCGCCACACACACCCGCTCACTCTGCCTGCCTGCTAGCAGCGCGCAACAATCACACATCATCCCTCCCCGGCGCTCAAAGCGCACAATACCCAACGGCCGACGTCACACCGCACGGGTGGCTGGCCGGCCGCCGCTTTCGTTTCGAAAACAAAAAAAACCCGCACTCCACTCCGACGGCCAACGGCCAGGCAGGCGCGCTCGCTCGCTCTACACGCCACCGAAATCCCCGCCGACTCCTTCCACATCTCAACGTGCCCCCCGTTGCAAAACATAACACACACAAAGAAACAAAACAAAGACCAGACACGACTAGACAAGACACACATCCGAGAAGAACGAACGCAGGCAAGCCAACCAACGTATTCAAACAAAACAACGTGACAGAAAACCAACCGTCGGCCGCCGCCACAAACACGGCGACAATCAACCACGACAACAACAACACCGCTTACCGCTACCGCCGCCCACACCCGCCACCGACCCCCGCAATCAAACCACCACGGCACGCAAACAGCATCCCCACGGGCATACAGACAGACACCCACACCAAACGCAACACGACAATCAAAACCTTCCCCGACGTGCTTTGATGGCCCTGAGAAGGGCCGTTTTGGGCCGCGCGTCTCTTGCGCGCCACTAGACGACGACGGGGGGTGGGGACGACGGGGTCAAGCGCCAAACCCTTCCTTTCCCATCTCTTTCTCCTCTACTCTACTCTACTTCTTCTTCTTGGGCGAAGCCTTCGCCTTAGACGGCGTCGTCGCCTTCTTCGGGCGCGGCGCCTTCGGCTTCTTCGTCGGAACCTTGGCGGCCTTCTTCGCCTTCGACGGCGACTTGGCCTTGGCCGGCTTGGCCGCAGCCGCCTTCTTCGCACCCGCGGGAGCGGCCGACGCCGCAGACGCCTTCTTGGCGGCGCCCGCCTTCCGACCGGTCGCCGCCTTCACGCCACCAGCCTTCTTTGCGCCGGCCGCACGGGCGCCCTTCTTCTCCTTGCTGGCCGGAGCGGCGCGCTTCTTCTTGGCACCGCCAGCACGAGCCTTGCCGCCCTCGGCCGCCCCCCCGCCGCCGGCGCCGGCAAGCTTGAACGAGCCGGACGCGCCCTTCCCCTTCGTCTGCACCAGCTCGCCCGCCACGACGGCCGACTTGAGGTACTTCTTGATAAACGGCGCCAGCTTCTCCGCGTCCAGCTTGTAGTGCGCGGCTATGTACTTCTTGATCGCCTGCAGCGACGACCCGCCGCGCTCCTTCAGACTCTTGATGGCGGCCGTCACCATCTCAGAGGTGCGCGGGTGCGCAGGCTTGGCGCGCGGCTTCTTCGCAGACGACGCAGACTTGGCCTTCTTCGTAGTGCCGGTGGCGGCGGGTGCCGCAGCAGTCTCGTTCGTAGCCGCCTGATCTGCCATTTCGACGACGCGCGTAACACACAGCGAGAGCGAGAGCGAGAGCGAGCGGGACGGCAGGCACGCAAGCACAGCACAGCACGGCAGAGCAGAGCAGAGAATCACAAGGGCCCAGCCAGTGTCGCGGGCGGGCGCGGACGGCCGAGAGAGCGGCCGCCACTCTGCGCGCCGCCGCGCCGCGCCTCCCGCGCTTGCTACCGCCCAACGTCCGACAGCCTGTGCGGAGCAGCCCCAAAGCTGCGCCACAACCGCCCGCGCCTTTCAAACCACCGAGGATGGGGCTACACACAGCCACACCACAGTCGCCAACCAGTCGCCACGGCAGCGCCGCAAACCACGGCCAAACTGCAGCTACCGCGCGCTACAGCCTGGGTCGGCCCGCCGAGAATCGCCGCCCCCGCCCAAATGCCGCCCCCACAGCCCCAGCCGACGACCCGCCACAATGGCCAAACCTTCGGCAAAACTCCCACACCGTCGCCGCGGCAGCCCGGCCAGCGCGGCCGGCGCCACAGCCACACAAGCCGAGGCGTGCGGCGATGACGGCCGTGCAAACGCGCCTCCGCCGCCCCATCGCCTTCCGTCGCCCTCCCGCCGTTTCCCGATCGGCCCGCAGCCGTCGGGCCACATCGCGCGCCGTCCTCCTCCTCTCGCCCGCCAACATTCACAGCCGTTTCTCAACAATTGCCCGCCGCAAACGGACGCCGCCTGCGCAACAGGCGCCGCCGCCCCTCGCCGCTTCCGACCCAACCCCTCGACCGAGGCAAACCGCAATCCGAATCTACAGACCAACCCAATCTGCCGTCAGCACACACGACAGCCGACCTTACACGTTGCGCGTTACACATTACGTTTACACGTCTAGGTTAGGTTCGGTTAGGTTAGGTGGACGTGGGTTAGGTTAAGGGGACTTGGGTTAGGTTAAGCGTCAAACTTAGGTTAAGCATTCAAACACGTCAGGCGTCAGAGGTTAGGTTAGGTTAGGTTAGGTTAGGTTAGGTTAGGTTAGGTTACGTTAGGTTACGTTACACGTTAGGTTAAGGGGTCAGTGCTAGGTTAAGAAGCGTCAAACGTAGGTTAAAAAAGCGTTCAAAACGTGAGGCGTGAGCCGCCGGACAGCTTACCTTACGTAGACGTTTGGGGCTCACAGGCTGAGCTCACCTCACCACACCACAGGTTAGGTTCGGTTCGGTTCGCTCGGCTCAGCGTAAAGCGCCGAGGTCAGGGTTACGTTCGTTCACCTTCGGGCGCCACACTTTCGGTTGAAAGGTCGCGACGGGACGACGTCGGCAGGCACCGCCGCAAACGGACAAAAACGTACAGACGACGTCGAAAACCGCCGACAGACGGGGGAGCAGCACGACCACGACCAGATACCGAGCGCGAACGAGACGCACGCGAACCACCCCCACCGGCCAAAGGGCACCACACAACAACCCAGAGCACCACGTGTCGACACCACAGCAACCCGCCGCTCACGCGACATGGCTGGCACCGAAGGGCAACCGCCCGCAACTGCGCTTTCCGCGCCGGCCCGGATGCACGTCGTGCTACAACAACACCACTACCGTACACAGCCGCTGTTCACAACATCACTATCATGCGCGCCCGCGGCTCGCCGCCGTCGCAGTCGCAGCCCCAACGCCAGCACTTTTGCACCACCATTCACACGCACCGCAACACAGCTCGCCGACACAGCCGAACAAAACAAACACCACACAACAACAGCAACAACGCCGCCGCCTCTACTCGTGCCGGCGACCCACCCCGCCGATGGCGCACCTTTCGCCAGCCGGCAATCGACACACACGCACGCACCCACCCACCCCCCGGGGCCCAGTGCAAAAAAAAACACACAAAAACAAAAACAAAAAAAAAACAACACAAACGACACGGGAAGCGCACACCGCCACTTCGCGCGCACGCCACCAACCAGTCGTCGTCTCAAAATAACAAACACAAACAAAATAAACTAACAACTAGGGCAACACAAAACAAAAACGCCTCGCACGAACCGCCCACAAAAAGGACAAGCACACGCACAGCCTCTGCTGACGACCACGACGCAGCGGCACGCTGCTCCTGTCCCGCGCCCCGCGCCCCGCGCCCCACTCGATTCACAACTCACGCGACACCGTCAACGACGGGCTCGCTTCCCGCAACCTACCACCTTTCCGCCACGACGCACAGCCCCAGCCCCACCCGACCCGACGACGCCCGTGGCAACGACTGCACTTTCACCACCGCCTCCCCCTTCCCCCCCAAAACACACACACACACACAGCCAGCCAAAAACGCACTCGCGACCCACACATGCACGTGCATCGGCACACGCCAACCAGTCAACGTCGACAACCACACGCAAGGCTCGAAACGAAACCGGCGTCCTTCCACGTTGCCATCAAGCTACCTACACGACACAAGACACAAGGAACAAACACAACAGCCGGCCCCACTAATTCCCACTCTCACGCCGCAAAAAGCACACCGAAACCGCCAAACGCACGCACATTCCCCTTCGCACTGACACCGACCGGCTCGCTACCACACACCTCTCGGCAGCCGTTTCACGCCAATTCGCCACACCGCCCACACAGTCGACAAGCGCCCGCCCTGTACGGCACACGCAACGACGCAGCGCAGCAAAGGGCGCCCGCAACACATACCTCTCCTCTCTCTCCCTCTCCGCCGCCCGACGCGCCAACCGCCACGCCACACCGCCAGCCACTCGCAAATTGTGCACTGCCACCAGCCACACGTCCAACACGCCGCGCCGCCTCCGGCCACCCGCCAGGGGGCGCTCACGTCCGCGACAACAGCGCGGCCCGCCGGGCCGAACCGAACCGAACCGAGCCGCCGCTGCTCTGCACTCGGCACGGCCACACCCTGCTGCAGACCGGGCTCGTCTCTCTGTACGCGTCTGCCTGCGCATCAACACAACACGACCTTTTTTTTTTTTTTCTCTCTACCGCCATCCCTTCTTCTCGCGTTTTACTCGTTGTTGCAGCAGCGGCGCACACCTACACATCCACAGCCCCAGCCGAGCCGAGCCGGCCTCACCTCAGGGCCCGCCGCCAGCGTCTCCTCCTCGGGCACAGGTGCGGTGCTGTGGCCGCCCATCCAACCGCATTGCTGGCCGTCCAGCCGCCAGGCGTTCCCACTGCCGCGAGCCACGCCGCGCACCGACCCTGCTGCAGAAAACGAAGCATAGCCAGAGACCGACCGATACACAAAGCAAGCCGTCGCCTCGCCTCTTGTCCTTCCTGCCTTCCTTTCGCCCCCCCCCCCCCTCCTTTTTTTTTTTTTATTTTGTTTTCTTCTTTCTTTCTTTCTTTGGCCCTCTCTCCTTCCCGCCCCATGGCGGTTACGGCACCGCCTGCAGCGGCAGATTTTTTGCGCCCACACGCCTACTCCTACCACCATTAACCTTGCCCTGCCCATCAACGTCGCAGTCGAACCGACGCTTGCCAACACACTGCCCACGTTCCTTTCTCTTTTCGGCCTACGCCCATTACGCGCCGCCGCCACAGCACCTTCCCTTCCCACAACACACCGACGTCATCACACGCACCCACAAACAGGGGCCACGACCGTGTTCCTCGCCCACTCCCATCCCGCACGGTACGCACATTCCCAACTACTACCGCGCACCCTCCCTTTCCAATCTGTGTGTCTCTGTGTCTGTGTCCTGTGTCCTGTCCGCGCGTGACGCCTCTCAACATCCGCCG
Organism: Schistocerca piceifrons; assembly: GCF_021461385.2. Classification (NCBI taxonomy): domain Eukaryota; kingdom Metazoa; phylum Arthropoda; class Insecta; order Orthoptera; family Acrididae; genus Schistocerca; species Schistocerca piceifrons. Next base: position 92,839 of record NW_025727744.1, read on the forward strand.
TCCCCCGTCCCGTTTTCGCCCCCATGCCGTCGTCGCGCCGCCTCCTCCCCGTCCACCGCCGCCCCTGTCCGCCCCGCACCACACCATACACCGCTGCTTGTCCCGGCCGTTGCCACCAAAGGCGCCGACCGCAAACGCGCCACGCCGCAGCCCCCGTGCGTCTCGCTCGCTTGCATCTCCGTGCCGACGCTGCCTCTCTTCCCGCTCGCACTCGACCTCGACAACACAGTCTTTGGCTCCGCCACTGCGTGTTCCGGTGGTACGCACGCTGCAACACGTATGTATTCGTTACCAGAGCGATGGCGAGGCATGACAGCATCTCTGTCTGACCAGAGAGTTATTTATCGTTGCTAGTCGGCGCTTGGACCGCGCCAGACGACAGTAGTGGCACGCACCGGGTCGCCAGGAACAGTTGTTATATATATTGTAGCGCGAGTCGGGAGAGGTAGTAGTCGGTCGACAGTAGTAGCGGGTGGACGGTTGTACTGAGCGGGCGTCGGCGGCGTGCTCTGCTCGTCTCGCGACTCTGGTCACGGTTCGGGACGATGTATAGTATATTGTGTTATAATCAAAAGGTAGTGTGAAGCTGCATTGCGCAAATCTGATAACGTATGTTCATTGTACATATTTTGTTCAACAACAAAAGCCCCACTATTACTTTTTTCTAAAGCAACTTTTGTCTTTTAACGAAAAACATTCACTTTTTAAAGACTACTTCCTATGGCATTTCCCTCCAAGGAGTGCAATTAATTACCAGCCAGCACTCATTCATTGCACACAGCTGTGTAAGGGGTATCTACAATTGAGGAGCGGATATAAATGCAACTTTTTTGTTTTTTTTTTTTTTTTTGTGTGTTGTAACCTCCCCGCAAAATTTAAAATAATGGACAATGTTATTTACGGATGCTAATGGACATTGCGCTAATTGTAACCTCGCCCACAATGAGAGGTATTGAAAATGGCAACAAAAATGTGAAATTCGCAATCCGACTCAAATATAAATTCTTCACAACATTTAAAGTCCGTTCAGTGACAAGAAACTTCAATTGAGCCGAAATATCGGTCTTTGGCCCTGTGCAAAACAATCAGAATTAAAGTCTTACCTCAGAATAAATGGATGTCACATTTCTGCTCTTGTTGTTGCGCAGCGCTTGGAGGAACTGCATTGCAAATAATAATATTCTCTTTTTTTGTGATTTTAGTGAAATTTTTCTTCAAAGAAGTGGAATGAAATGGGAAGTGCAACGAACTCTTTAGTTCAATAAAACATTACATTTTTGAAAAATGCTTTTGAAATAAAAATTATTTTTGGGGAACTTGTTGGAGAATTAATTACAATAAATATAATTTTTCATTATCTAATGATTATATTAATTAACAGTATACCTCCTTCACCATCTTGACCAGTGTTGCCGACCGCCTACATCACACAACCGCACTCGGCTGCTACTACTGACCGACCGCTCTGCATGACGACTATTAGCGTACTGCACGCGACGACTACTGACAGAGTACAGCCCTCAACTAGACAGAGCTACAGACTCGCAACGACTGACTGACTGACTGACTGACTGACTGACTGACTGAGAACCGCTCGCAACACTCGCGCGGTCCAGCGCAAACTCTCTGGTCACAGATGCTACAATGTCTCGCCATCGCTGCTATGTTACATACGTGTTTCAGTGTCTTTTTCATTGGGGTAACGATCTTTGGCTCTTTTTATTCTGAATACAGGGCCAAAGGTCAACGCTGCTGCCCTTATACAATTTATCAGGTTCCATTATGTCTGTTGCAATGTTACATACGGTTCATTCTTTCATTAATATTATCGTTGGGTTTGTTTTGTAGGGACGTTAACATTCTGGCACATTTTTATTATCATCGGACTCTCTGCTATTTGTGCAGGGAGGTTATACCTGGGTCCATTTCCATTTCCATTTCCATTTACATTTTAATATTGATAGACTTTTTGTTTTCTTTTTTTGTTTCTTGTTGTTTTTCCTTCTTTTTTCTTGTTGTTTTTTTTTCTTTCTTTTTTTTTGTTTTGTTTTGTTTTTCCCGCTCTCACCACCACCGCCGCATCACGCCTTCCGTTTTCTTCTTGGTTTCTTTTCTGTTCTTCAACTGCTTCAACATCACCGCGCCCCATTTCCACACCACAGCCATCAGCCTCCAAGACGGGCAGGCGCAGTGTGCCATTTCCGGCGCACAAGCACACCCGTACGGTACTCTCCTCGCCCCCACGCCACCAACAACACAGCGACCACGCGGCTTTCAGGCATGGCATGGCACGGCACGGCACGGCACCGGCGAAATGCGCCGCCCCCGCCCCTCCGCGCATCCGTCCGTCTCGCCACGTTCACTGACAGCCGCGTCTGCGGCTACACCACGACAACCACAACACAACACCGCTCCCCTCCCTGGCAACTCATTGTTTTTCTCCTCCTCTTTTGCACAAACCACAACGCCGAGCACAGGCGCAAGCCACCCACACCGCGCCCCTCCCCGTCCCGTCTTTGGCCGCCGCTCCTCGTTTCCTCGTTTGCCCCCTCCCATCTCCCGAAATGCCATGCCAGCAGCGTTACGCATGCCCCTCCCCTGTCCACACAACACTACCGCCAAACGAACAGCCTTCCGGGCCACATGCAGGGCACGCCCACCTCCAAACACTGCCAATTCACGGACGCACGCACGCACACACACACACACACACACACACACACACACACACACACACACACACACACTTTCCCGACACCTTTCTGTACGGAGGGTGCGTCATCTCGACCGTGACAGAGTGACGCCAACTATCGACGATCCATTTCCCCCCACTGGTAAAACACGTCCACTAACACCTACATACATCATTCAAGTACACAGACAATAGCATACACACAATGGGAGGGCACACGAACATGGACGGCACGGCACTGTCACACACTCTTCCTCAGAACCAACCATACCAACAAACGTTACGTACAACCGGGAAAGCGAAAGCGAAAGCAAAAGCAAAAAGCAAAGGCCAATGCAGCCGTCAAAGGTAACGTTCACCACGGCAGACACTTGCAGCCGCGCCGCCGTTAAACGCATTTCAGTGCGGCTCCAATACGCCTCCGACACGGGAACGTTCCGTTGCTCTACGAATGCGTTTCTCCCCTTTTTCCCTTCCTCTCTCTTTTGCCCCCCCCCCCTCTGTCCTTTCCTCCTGCACTCTTGCCTCCTTCCTCACGTTCTGCCCAGACATTCGACCGATCAAAGTCAACCTGTCGTTACCGTTCTCAGCGCGACGGTGTACAACAGTATGACGGGTGTGCCCACGACTTCGGTTCAGTTGCGTGACGCCGGTCTATCGCGCCGATCGACAGTTACTCAGGGGGGCGACGGATCGGACCACGTCACCGACACACAAAACACTTTCAAACAAACAAATACATACCGGATGGACACAGACAAACACGTGTACAGACATTCGCCAAAAACGGCCGCCGCCGCCGCCGCCGTCGTCTAGCGTCGCGCTTACTGTACTGCACTGGACACGCGTGCATCTTGAATGACGACATCGGTGTGCGTGCGTCGTACGCAATCAGTCAGACACGGCTATCAAAAATCAGAGTCGAATGGTACATCATCGTGCGTGTCGCCGTACACGTACAGTACAATGCAACAACAATGCGTCTTCATGGCACGTTCATTTCAACGTCACTCACACACCTCCACGCTGCAGTTACGTCGCACCATTGTCAAACTCGGCGTACAGCAAAGGGAATAGTGGGCGGCAAACAAAAACCACAAAAAAAAACAACATTTCACATTTCACCCTCGCCATGTATGATGTGCAAAAAACAAACCCGCAAACGGCCGTCGTTACGGTGACACAAAAGTCGGCGATCGCACTGTCCCCCCTCGCAGACAGGTAACACACACACCAACAACACCAAATGGGTCAAAAACCACGCCAACGAGGCGTGCCACCATTCCACGCCACGGCGACCAACCTCGTGGCCGTACCCCGCGCAACACGCTTTGACGCGCCCCCCCACCCACAATCAAAATGCACACATACATCACAGCCGTCCACACAAACAACAACAACAATTCCGCCCTTCCCGCAAAAGGCAAGTTGGTGGCCCTGAAAAGGGCCGTTTTGCCGCTCTCGCAACGGAGGAGCATTCTCTCTCCATCCTTCCTTCCGTTCCAGAGCCACCTCCTTACTTGGAGCTCGTGTACTTGGTCACCGCCTTCGTGCCCTCGCTCACGGCGTGCTTGGCCAGCTCGCCAGGCAGCAACAGCCGCACAGCGGTCTGGATCTCGCGGGACGTGATGGTCGAGCGCTTGTTGTAGTGCGCCAGGCGAGAAGCCTCGGCCGCAATGCGCTCGAAAATGTCGTTCACGAAGCTGTTCATGATGCTCATCGCCTTCGACGAGATGCCCGTGTCAGGGTGCACCTGCTTCAGCACCTTGTAGATGTAGATGGCATAGCTCTCCTTCCTCTTGCGCTTCTTCTTCTTGTCGCCCTTCGAAATGTTCTTCTGCGCCTTGCCAGCCTTCTTGGCGGCCTTCCCGCTAGTCTTGGGCGGCATCTCGAACCAACGTACGGCGGCAGCAGCAACACCAGTAGCAAGCGCTCCGCTCTAGTCAGCGTCTCCCCACACAGTGGCACCCGCCGCCAGCCGCCGCCGCACCTTTACCAGCTCGCCCTGTTGCGGCCGCCGACCAATGGGGCGCGCGCGCAACCGGCCGCCGCACCCGAGCCCATAAAGCACCCCCACCCCGGCTGCGCCGGCACGCACTCCGCTGCTCGACTCGCTGCCGCTCGCACCGGTCGTTTTCGTTTCCTTCTCGTGTGCACCGTCGCTAGCCCATCGCCATGTCCGGACGCGGAAAGGGAGGCAAAGTCAAGGGCAAGTCAAAGTCCCGCTCAAGCAGGGCTGGGCTCCAGTTCCCGGTCGGCAGAATCCACCGCCTCCTGCGCAAGGGAAACTACGCAGAGCGCGTCGGCGCCGGGGCGCCCGTCTACCTCGCCGCCGTCATGGAGTACCTCGCGGCTGAGGTGCTCGAGCTGGCCGGAAACGCGGCCCGCGACAACAAGAAGACGCGCATCATCCCGCGCCACCTGCAGCTTGCCATCCGCAACGACGAGGAGCTCAACAAGCTCCTGTCGGGCGTCACCATCGCACAGGGTGGTGTCCTACCCAACATCCAGGCCGTCCTGCTGCCAAAGAAGACCGAGAAGAAGGCCTAAAGGAGGCCAGGCAATCGCAGCGCCGCGTGCTCCCCTGCACGCAACGCGCTTTGCCGGCTCGGCTCGGCCCGGCCCACAACAATCGGCCCTTTTCAGGGCCACCACACAAACCTACGTCCAAAGCAAAATTTCAGTCGTCCTCGCCGCACCTTGTTTTGTTTCAACTTTGCACTTTCACAGCACAGCCGCCGCCGGCGCACGTCCGCCATCTTGTCGTCCACACAGCCCGCACACACACACACACACCCACACACACACACACACACACACATTTTGCACGGTCGCAGAGTCGCCTTCCAAACGACAACGGCAGCAATAATGACCATTGTTAAAGGGAGGCGTGTCGACACACCGCCCTCCACTCCCGCGCGCAACGGCCGTCGACACGAACGAAACAGCTGATCCGGCCGCCTATGCCCACACGCCTTGCCTCGGAAACCCCAACGCCGCCGCAAACACACAGAGCCAAACCACGCAAGCAAATAATTACCGCCTCTCTCGCACAACAACACACAGCCCGCCATCTCCGTCGCGATCGATACAAAGACACACAATAACAAACACAAACGAAGCAGCTCCACACACAGCCAGCCACATGACACGTTTCCTTTCCTTCTCCCCTCCCAGCCACATCACGTCGCTCAAACGGAAAGAAAGAAAGAAACAAACAAACAAACAAACAAACAAACAAACGAACAACACAGCGCACACACACGCAGCAACAACAACAACAACAACACAGACTCTTTCGCACTTTTCAACTTCCGAACAGTGTGGTGGCCCTGAAAAGGGCCGTTTTCTAGTCTCTCCCACCCACAAGCACGGCCGCGGGAAGGCCAGCGCCCGCTGCGACGCAGCCTAACCGCCGAAACCGTACAGGGTGCGCCCCTGCCTCTTCAGGGCGTACACCACGTCCATGGCCGTCACAGTCTTGCGCTTGGCGTGCTCAGTGTACGTCACCGCGTCGCGGATCACGTTCTCCAGGAACACCTTCAGCACCCCGCGGGTCTCCTCGTAGATCAGACCAGAGATGCGCTTCACGCCGCCCCTGCGAGCCAGGCGGCGGATGGCGGGCTTCGTGATGCCCTGGATGTTGTCGCGCAACACCTTGCGGTGCCGCTTGGCGCCACCCTTGCCGAGCCCCTTTCCTCCCTTGCCGCGGCCTGTCATCCTTCCTTCCTCGGGCAAAGCAAAACGTGCACAAACAGCAGCTGCAGCGGCTGGCGAGTCGGCTACGGTCTGCGCCCAGCGCGCCCGCCGCCCCCCTATATAGACTCTGGCCCGCCCTCCCCCCACCACGCGCAACCGAGGGCATATAAGCGCAGCACGGAGGCGCGCGGGCCCGTTGTCAAGGCAGCACCGGACGCCGCGCCGCACCTAACCTCCACGCACGCCGCTCCGCTACCGCCAACGCTACCGCCATGGCCCGCACAAAGCAAACGGCCCGCAAGTCCACCGGCGGAAAGGCGCCGCGCAAACAGCTCGCCACCAAGGCGGCGAGGAAGAGCGCGCCCGCCACCGGAGGCGTCAAGAAGCCCCACCGCTACAGGCCGGGCACCGTCGCCCTGCGAGAAATCAGGCGCTACCAGAAGAGCACAGAGCTGCTCATCCGCAAGCTGCCATTCCAGCGCCTAGTGCGCGAGATCGCCCAGGACTTCAAGACCGACCTGCGCTTCCAGAGCTCCGCAGTCATGGCCCTGCAGGAGGCCAGCGAGGCCTACCTCGTCGGCCTCTTCGAAGACACCAACCTGTGCGCAATCCACGCCAAGCGCGTCACCATCATGCCCAAGGACATCCAGCTCGCGCGCCGCATCCGCGGCGAGCGCGCCTAAACCGCGCCGCGGCACCGCACCGCACAAACAAAAACGGCCCTTTTCAGGGCCACTAACATCTCTCCGTCGCGAGCAAACTTTGTCGGTCGCCTGCCTCTCGCCCCGCAACCCAAAAACAAAAACCACCACTTCCCGTCCGTCCGCCACACACACCCGCTCACTCTGCCTGCCTGCTAGCAGCGCGCAACAATCACACATCATCCCTCCCCGGCGCTCAAAGCGCACAATACCCAACGGCCGACGTCACACCGCACGGGTGGCTGGCCGGCCGCCGCTTTCGTTTCGAAAACAAAAAAAACCCGCACTCCACTCCGACGGCCAACGGCCAGGCAGGCGCGCTCGCTCGCTCTACACGCCACCGAAATCCCCGCCGACTCCTTCCACATCTCAACGTGCCCCCCGTTGCAAAACATAACACACACAAAGAAACAAAACAAAGACCAGACACGACTAGACAAGACACACATCCGAGAAGAACGAACGCAGGCAAGCCAACCAACGTATTCAAACAAAACAACGTGACAGAAAACCAACCGTCGGCCGCCGCCACAAACACGGCGACAATCAACCACGACAACAACAACACCGCTTACCGCTACCGCCGCCCACACCCGCCACCGACCCCCGCAATCAAACCACCACGGCACGCAAACAGCATCCCCACGGGCATACAGACAGACACCCACACCAAACGCAACACGACAATCAAAACCTTCCCCGACGTGCTTTGATGGCCCTGAGAAGGGCCGTTTTGGGCCGCGCGTCTCTTGCGCGCCACTAGACGACGACGGGGGGTGGGGACGACGGGGTCAAGCGCCAAACCCTTCCTTTCCCATCTCTTTCTCCTCTACTCTACTCTACTTCTTCTTCTTGGGCGAAGCCTTCGCCTTAGACGGCGTCGTCGCCTTCTTCGGGCGCGGCGCCTTCGGCTTCTTCGTCGGAACCTTGGCGGCCTTCTTCGCCTTCGACGGCGACTTGGCCTTGGCCGGCTTGGCCGCAGCCGCCTTCTTCGCACCCGCGGGAGCGGCCGACGCCGCAGACGCCTTCTTGGCGGCGCCCGCCTTCCGACCGGTCGCCGCCTTCACGCCACCAGCCTTCTTTGCGCCGGCCGCACGGGCGCCCTTCTTCTCCTTGCTGGCCGGAGCGGCGCGCTTCTTCTTGGCACCGCCAGCACGAGCCTTGCCGCCCTCGGCCGCCCCCCCGCCGCCGGCGCCGGCAAGCTTGAACGAGCCGGACGCGCCCTTCCCCTTCGTCTGCACCAGCTCGCCCGCCACGACGGCCGACTTGAGGTACTTCTTGATAAACGGCGCCAGCTTCTCCGCGTCCAGCTTGTAGTGCGCGGCTATGTACTTCTTGATCGCCTGCAGCGACGACCCGCCGCGCTCCTTCAGACTCTTGATGGCGGCCGTCACCATCTCAGAGGTGCGCGGGTGCGCAGGCTTGGCGCGCGGCTTCTTCGCAGACGACGCAGACTTGGCCTTCTTCGTAGTGCCGGTGGCGGCGGGTGCCGCAGCAGTCTCGTTCGTAGCCGCCTGATCTGCCATTTCGACGACGCGCGTAACACACAGCGAGAGCGAGAGCGAGAGCGAGCGGGACGGCAGGCACGCAAGCACAGCACAGCACGGCAGAGCAGAGCAGAGAATCACAAGGGCCCAGCCAGTGTCGCGGGCGGGCGCGGACGGCCGAGAGAGCGGCCGCCACTCTGCGCGCCGCCGCGCCGCGCCTCCCGCGCTTGCTACCGCCCAACGTCCGACAGCCTGTGCGGAGCAGCCCCAAAGCTGCGCCACAACCGCCCGCGCCTTTCAAACCACCGAGGATGGGGCTACACACAGCCACACCACAGTCGCCAACCAGTCGCCACGGCAGCGCCGCAAACCACGGCCAAACTGCAGCTACCGCGCGCTACAGCCTGGGTCGGCCCGCCGAGAATCGCCGCCCCCGCCCAAATGCCGCCCCCACAGCCCCAGCCGACGACCCGCCACAATGGCCAAACCTTCGGCAAAACTCCCACACCGTCGCCGCGGCAGCCCGGCCAGCGCGGCCGGCGCCACAGCCACACAAGCCGAGGCGTGCGGCGATGACGGCCGTGCAAACGCGCCTCCGCCGCCCCATCGCCTTCCGTCGCCCTCCCGCCGTTTCCCGATCGGCCCGCAGCCGTCGGGCCACATCGCGCGCCGTCCTCCTCCTCTCGCCCGCCAACATTCACAGCCGTTTCTCAACAATTGCCCGCCGCAAACGGACGCCGCCTGCGCAACAGGCGCCGCCGCCCCTCGCCGCTTCCGACCCAACCCCTCGACCGAGGCAAACCGCAATCCGAATCTACAGACCAACCCAATCTGCCGTCAGCACACACGACAGCCGACCTTACACGTTGCGCGTTACACATTACGTTTACACGTCTAGGTTAGGTTCGGTTAGGTTAGGTGGACGTGGGTTAGGTTAAGGGGACTTGGGTTAGGTTAAGCGTCAAACTTAGGTTAAGCATTCAAACACGTCAGGCGTCAGAGGTTAGGTTAGGTTAGGTTACGTTAGGTTACGTTACACGTTAGGTTAAGGGGTCAGTGCTAGGTTAAGAAGCGTCAAACGTAGGTTAAAAAAGCGTTCAAAACGTGAGGCGTGAGCCGCCGGACAGCTTACCTTACGTAGACGTTTGGGGCTCACAGGCTGAGCTCACCTCACCACACCACAGGTTAGGTTCGGTTCGGTTCGCTCGGCTCAGCGTAAAGCGCCGAGGTCAGGGTTACGTTCGTTCACCTTCGGGCGCCACACTTTCGGTTGAAAGGTCGCGACGGGACGACGTCGGCAGGCACCGCCGCAAACGGACAAAAACGTACAGACGACGTCGAAAACCGCCGACAGACGGGGGAGCAGCACGACCACGACCAGATACCGAGCGCGAACGAGACGCACGCGAACCACCCCCACCGGCCAAAGGGCACCACACAACAACCCAGAGCACCACGTGTCGACACCACAGCAACCCGCCGCTCACGCGACATGGCTGGCACCGAAGGGCAACCGCCCGCAACTGCGCTTTCCGCGCCGGCCCGGATGCACGTCGTGCTACAACAACACCACTACCGTACACAGCCGCTGTTCACAACATCACTATCATGCGCGCCCGCGGCTCGCCGCCGTCGCAGTCGCAGCCCCAACGCCAGCACTTTTGCACCACCATTCACACGCACCGCAACACAGCTCGCCGACACAGCCGAACAAAACAAACACCACACAACAACAGCAACAACGCCGCCGCCTCTACTCGTGCCGGCGACCCACCCCGCCGATGGCGCACCTTTCGCCAGCCGGCAATCGACACACACGCACGCACCCACCCACCCCCCGGGGCCCAGTGCAAAAAAAAAACACACAAAAACAAAAACAAAAAAAAAACAACACAAACGACACGGGAAGCGCACACCGCCACTTCGCGCGCACGCCACCAACCAGTCGTCGTCTCAAAATAACAAACACAAACAAAATAAACTAACAACTAGGGCAACACAAAACAAAAACGCCTCGCACGAACCGCCCACAAAAAGGACAAGCACACGCACAGCCTCTGCTGACGACCACGACGCAGCGGCACGCTGCTCCTGTCCCGCGCCCCGCGCCCCGCGCCCCACTCGATTCACAACTCACGCGACACCGTCAACGACGGGCTCGCTTCCCGCAACCTACCACCTTTCCGCCACGACGCACAGCCCCAGCCCCACCCGACCCGACGACGCCCGTGGCAACGACTGCACTTTCACCACCGCCTCCCCCTTCCCCCCCAAAACACACACACACACACAGCCAGCCAAAAACGCACTCGCGACCCACACATGCACGTGCATCGGCACACGCCAACCAGTCAACGTCGACAACCACACGCAAGGCTCGAAACGAAACCGGCGTCCTTCCACGTTGCCATCAAGCTACCTACACGACACAAGACACAAGGAACAAACACAACAGCCGGCCCCACTAATTCCCACTCTCACGCCGCAAAAAGCACACCGAAACCGCCAAACGCACGCACATTCCCCTTCGCACTGACACCGACCGGCTCGCTACCACACACCTCTCGGCAGCCGTTTCACGCCAATTCGCCACACCGCCCACACAGTCGACAAGCGCCCGCCCTGTACGGCACACGCAACGACGCAGCGCAGCAAAGGGCGCCCGCAACACATACCTCTCCTCTCTCTCCCTCTCCGCCGCCCGACGCGCCAACCGCCACGCCACACCGCCAGCCACTCGCAAATTGTGCACTGCCACCAGCCACACGTCCAACACGCCGCGCCGCCTCCGGCCACCCGCCAGGGGGCGCTCACGTCCGCGACAACAGCGCGGCCCGCCGGGCCGAACCGAACCGAACCGAGCCGCCGCTGCTCTGCACTCGGCACGGCCACACCCTGCTGCAGACCGGGCTCGTCTCTCTGTACGCGTCTGCCTGCGCATCAACACAACACGACCTTTTTTTTTTTTTTCTCTCTACCGCCATCCCTTCTTCTCGCGTTTTACTCGTTGTTGCAGCAGCGGCGCACACCTACACATCCACAGCCCCAGCCGAGCCGAGCCGGCCTCACCTCAGGGCCCGCCGCCAGCGTCTCCTCCTCGGGCACAGGTGCGGTGCTGTGGCCGCCCATCCAACCGCATTGCTGGCCGTCCAGCCGCCAGGCGTTCCCACTGCCGCGAGCCACGCCGCGCACCGACCCTGCTGCAGAAAACGAAGCATAGCCAGAGACCGACCGATACACAAAGCAAGCCGTCGCCTCGCCTCTTGTCCTTCCTGCCTTCCTTTCGCCCCCCCCCCCCCTCCTTTTTTTTTTTTATTTTGTTTTCTTCTTTCTTTCTTTCTTTGGCCCTCTCTCCTTCCCGCCCCATGGCGGTTACGGCACCGCCTGCAGCGGCAGATTTTTTGCGCCCACACGCCTACTCCTACCACCATTAACCTTGCCCTGCCCATCAACGTCGCAGTCGAACCGACGCTTGCCAACACACTGCCCACGTTCCTTTCTCTTTTCGGCCTACGCCCATTACGCGCCGCCGCCACAGCACCTTCCCTTCCCACAACACACCGACGTCATCACACGCACCCACAAACAGGGGCCACGACCGTGTTCCTCGCCCACTCCCATCCCGCACGGTACGCACATTCCCAACTACTACCGCGCACCCTCCCTTTCCAATCTGTGTGTCTCTGTGTCTGTGTCCTGTGTCCTGTCCGCGCGTGACGCCTCTCAACATCCGCCGTCCCCCGTCCCGTTTTCGCCCCCATGCCGTCGTCGCGCCGCCTCCTCCCCGTCCACCGCCGCCCCTGTCCGCCCCGCACCACACCATACACCGCTGCTTGTCCCGGCCGTTGCCACCAAAGGCGCCGACCGCAAACGCGCCACGCCGCAGCCCCCGTGCGTCTCGCTCGCTTGCATCTCCGTGCCGACGCTGCCTCTCTTCCCGCTCGCACTCGACCTCGACAACACAGTCTTTGGCTCCGCCACTGCGTGTTCCGGTGGTACGCACGCTGCAACACGTATGTATTCGTTACCAGAGCGATGGCGAGGCATGACAGCATCTCTGTCTGACCAGAGAGTTATTTATCGTTGCTAGTCGGCGCTTGGACCGCGCCAGACGACAGTAGTGGCACGCACCGGGTCGCCAGGAACAGTTGTTATATATATTGTAGCGCGAGTCGGGAGAGGTAGTAGTCGGTCGACAGTAGTAGCGGGTGGACGGTTGTACTGAGCGGGCGTCGGCGGCGTGCTCTGCTCGTCTCGCGACTCTGGTCACGGTTCGGGACGATGTATAGTATATTGTGTTATAATCAAAAGGTAGTGTGAAGCTGCATTGCGCAAATCTGATAACGTATGTTCATTGTACTTATTTTGTTCAACAACAAAAGCCCCACTATTACTTTTTTCTAAAGCAACTTTTGTCTTTTAACGAAAAACATTCACTTTTTAAAGACTACTTCCTATGGCATTTCCCTCCAAGGAGTGCAATTAATTACCAGCCAGCACTCATTCATTGCACACAGCTGTGTAAGGGGTATCTACAATTGAGGAGCGGATATAAATGCAACTTTTTTGTTTTTTTTTTTTTTTTTGTGTGTTGTAACCTCCCCGCAAAATTTAAAATAATGGACAATGTTATTTACGGATGCTAATGGACATTGCGCTAATTGTAACCTCGCCCACAATGAGAGGTATTGAAAATGGCAACAAAAATGTGAAATTCGCAATCCGACTCAAATATAAATTCTTCACAACATTTAAAGTCCGTTCAGTGACAAGAAACTTCAATTGAGCCGAAATATCGGTCTTTGGCCCTGTGCAAAACAATCAGAATTAAAGTCTTACCTCAGAATAAATGGATGTCACATTTCTGCTCTTGTTGTTGCGCAGCGCTTGGAGGAACTGCATTGCAAATAATAATATTCTCTTTTTTTGTGATTTTAGTGAAATTTTTCTTCAAAGAAGTGGAATGAAATGGGAAGTGCAACGAACTCTTTAGTTCAATAAAACATTACATTTTTGAAAAATGCTTTTGAAATAAAAATTATTTTTGGGGAACTTGTTGGAGAATTAATTACAATAAATATAATTTTTCATTATCTAATGATTATATTAATTAACAGTATACCTCCTTCACCATCTTGACCAGTGTTGCCGACCGCCTACATCACACAACCGCACTCGGCTGCTACTACTGACCGACCGCTCTGCATGACGACTATTAGCGTACTGCACGCGACGACTACTGACAGAGTACAGCCCTCAACTAGACAGAGCTACAGACTCGCAACGACTGACTGACTGACTGACTGACTGACTGACTGACTGAGAACCGCTCGCAACACTCGCGCGGTCCAGCGCAAACTCTCTGGTCACAGATGCTACAATGTCTCGCCATCGCTGCTATGTTACATACGTGTTTCAGTGTCTTTTTCATTGGGGTAACGATCTTTGGCTCTTTTTATTCTGAATACAGGGCCAAAGGTCAACGCTGCTGCCCTTATACAATTTATCAGGTTCCATTATGTCTGTTGCAATGTTACATACGGTTCATTCTTTCATTAATATTATCGTTGGGTTTGTTTTGTAGGGACGTTAACATTCTGGCACATTTTTATTATCATCGGACTCTCTGCTATTTGTGCAGGGAGGTTATACCTGGGTCCATTTCCATTTCCATTTCCATTTACATTTTAATATTGATAGACTTTTTGTTTTCTTTTTTTGTTTCTTGTTGTTTTTCCTTCTTTTTTCTTGTTGTTTTTTTTTCTTTCTTTTTTTTTGTTTTGTTTTGTTTTTCCCGCTCTCACCACCACCGCCGCATCACGCCTTCCGTTTTCTTCTTGGTTTCTTTTCTGTTCTTCAACTGCTTCAACATCACCGCGCCCCATTTCCACACCACAGCCATCAGCCTCCAAGACGGGCAGGCGCAGTGTGCCATTTCCGGCGCACAAGCACACCCGTACGGTACTCTCCTCGCCCCCACGCCACCAACAACACAGCGACCACGCGGCTTTCAGGCATGGCATGGCACGGCACGGCACGGCACCGGCGAAATGCGCCGCCCCCGCCCCTCCGCGCATCCGTCCGTCTCGCCACGTTCACTGACAGCCGCGTCTGCGGCTACACCACGACAACCACAACACAACACCGCTCCCCTCCCTGGCAACTCATTGTTTTTCTCCTCCTCTTTTGCACAAACCACAACGCCGAGCACAGGCGCAAGCCACCCACACCGCGCCCCTCCCCGTCCCGTCTTTGGCCGCCGCTCCTCGTTTCCTCGTTTGCCCCCTCCCATCTCCCGAAATGCCATGCCAGCAGCGTTACGCATGCCCCTCCCCTGTCCACACAACACTACCGCCAAACGAACAGCCTTCCGGGCCACATGCAGGGCACGCCCACCTCCAAACACTGCCAATTCACGGACGCACGCACGCACACACACACACACACACACACACACACACACACACACACACACACACACACTTTCCCGACACCTTTCTGTACGGAGGGTGCGTCATCTCGACCGTGACAGAGTGACGCCAACTATCGACGATCCATTTCCCCCCACTGGTAAAACACGTCCACTAACACCTACATACATCATTCAAGTACACAGACAATAGCATACACACAATGGGAGGGCACACGAACATGGACGGCACGGCACTGTCACACACTCTTCCTCAGAACCAACCATACCAACAAACGTTACGTACAACCGGGAAAGCGAAAGCGAAAGCAAAAGCAAAAAGCAAAGGCCAATGCAGCCGTCAAAGGTAACGTTCACCACGGCAGACACTTGCAGCCGCGCCGCCGTTAAACGCATTTCAGTGCGGCTCCAATACGCCTCCGACACGGGAACGTTCCGTTGCTCTACGAATGCGTTTCTCCCCTTTTTCCCTTCCTCTCTCTTTTGCCCCCCCCCCCTCTGTCCTTTCCTCCTGCACTCTTGCCTCCTTCCTCACGTTCTGCCCAGACATTCGACCGATCAAAGTCAACCTGTCGTTACCGTTCTCAGCGCGACGGTGTACAACAGTATGACGGGTGTGCCCACGACTTCGGTTCAGTTGCGTGACGCCGGTCTATCGCGCCGATCGACAGTTACTCAGGGGGGCGACGGATCGGACCACGTCACCGACACACAAAACACTTTCAAACAAACAAATACATACCGGATGGACACAGACAAACACGTGTACAGACATTCGCCAAAAACGGCCGCCGCCGCCGCCGCCGTCGTCTAGCGTCGCGCTTACTGTACTGCACTGGACACGCGTGCATCTTGAATGACGACATCGGTGTGCGTGCGTCGTACGCAATCAGTCAGACACGGCTATCAAAAATCAGAGTCGAATGGTACATCATCGTGCGTGTCGCCGTACACGTACAGTACAATGCAACAACAATGCGTCTTCATGGCACGTTCATTTCAACGTCACTCACACACCTCCACGCTGCAGTTACGTCGCACCATTGTCAAACTCGGCGTACAGCAAAGGGAATAGTGGGCGGCAAACAAAAACCACAAAAAAAAAACAACATTTCACATTTCACCCTCGCCATGTATGATGTGCAAAAAACAAACCCGCAAACGGCCGTCGTTACGGTGACACAAAAGTCGGCGATCGCACTGTCCCCCCTCGCAGACAGGTAACACACACACCAACAACACCAAATGGGTCAAAAACCACGCCAACGAGGCGTGCCACCATTCCACGCCACGGCGACCAACCTCGTGGCCGTACCCCGCGCAACACGCTTTGACGCGCCCCCCCACCCACAATCAAAATGCACACATACATCACAGCCGTCCACACAAACAACAACAACAATTCCGCCCTTCCCGCAAAAGGCAAGTTGGTGGCCCTGAAAAGGGCCGTTTTGCCGCTCTCGCAACGGAGGAGCATTCTCTCTCCATCCTTCCTTCCGTTCCAGAGCCACCTCCTTACTTGGAGCTCGTGTACTTGGTCACCGCCTTCGTGCCCTCGCTCACGGCGTGCTTGGCCAGCTCGCCAGGCAGCAACAGCCGCACAGCGGTCTGGATCTCGCGGGACGTGATGGTCGAGCGCTTGTTGTAGTGCGCCAGGCGAGAAGCCTCGGCCGCAATGCGCTCGAAAATGTCGTTCACGAAGCTGTTCATGATGCTCATCGCCTTCGACGAGATGCCCGTGTCAGGGTGCACCTGCTTCAGCACCTTGTAGATGTAGATGGCATAGCTCTCCTTCCTCTTGCGCTTCTTCTTCTTGTCGCCCTTCGAAATGTTCTTCTGCGCCTTGCCAGCCTTCTTGGCGGCCTTCCCGCTAGTCTTGGGCGGCATCTCGAACCAACGTACGGCGGCAGCAGCAACACCAGTAGCAAGCGCTCCGCTCTAGTCAGCGTCTCCCCACACAGTGGCACCCGCCGCCAGCCGCCGCCGCACCTTTACCAGCTCGCCCTGTTGCGGCCGCCGACCAATGGGGCGCGCGCGCAACCGGCCGCCGCACCCGAGCCCATAAAGCACCCCCACCCCGGCTGCGCCGGCACGCACTCCGCTGCTCGACTCGCTGCCGCTCGCACCGGTCGTTTTCGTTTCCTTCTCGTGTGCACCGTCGCTAGCCCATCGCCATGTCCGGACGCGGAAAGGGAGGCAAAGTCAAGGGCAAGTCAAAGTCCCGCTCAAGCAGGGCTGGGCTCCAGTTCCCGGTCGGCAGAATCCACCGCCTCCTGCGCAAGGGAAACTACGCAGAGCGCGTCGGCGCCGGGGCGCCCGTCTACCTCGCCGCCGTCATGGAGTACCTCGCGGCTGAGGTGCTCGAGCTGGCCGGAAACGCGGCCCGCGACAACAAGAAGACGCGCATCATCCCGCGCCACCTGCAGCTTGCCATCCGCAACGACGAGGAGCTCAACAAGCTCCTGTCGGGCGTCACCATCGCACAGGGTGGTGTCCTACCCAACATCCAGGCCGTCCTGCTGCCAAAGAAGACCGAGAAGAAGGCCTAAAGGAGGCCAGGCAATCGCAGCGCCGCGTGCTCCCCTGCACGCAACGCGCTTTGCCGGCTCGGCTCGGCCCGGCCCACAACAATCGGCCCTTTTCAGGGCCACCACACAAACCTACGTCCAAAGCAAAATTTCAGTCGTCCTCGCCGCACCTTGTTTTGTTTCAACTTTGCACTTTCACAGCACAGCCGCCGCCGGCGCACGTCCGCCATCTTGTCGTCCACACAGCCCGCACACACACACACACACACACACACACACACACACACACATTTTGCACGGTCGCAGAGTCGCCTTCCAAACGACAACGGCAGCAATAATGACCATTGTTAAAGGGAGGCGTGTCGACACACCGCCCTCCACTCCCGCGCGCAACGGCCGTCGACACGAACGAAACAGCTGATCCGGCCGCCTATGCCCACACGCCTTGCCTCGGAAACCCCAACGCCGCCGCAAACACACAGAGCCAAACCACGCAAGCAAATAATTACCGCCTCTCTCGCACAACAACACACAGCCCGCCATCTCCGTCGCGATCGATACAAAGACACACAATAACAAACACAAACGAAGCAGCTCCACACACAGCCAGCCACATGACACGTTTCCTTTCCTTCTCCCCTCCCAGCCACATCACGTCGCTCAAACGGAAAGAAAGAAAGAAACAAACAAACAAACAAACAAACAAACAAACGAACAACACAGCGCACACACACGCAGCAACAACAACAACAACAACACAGACTCTTTCGCACTTTTCAACTTCCGAACAGTGTGGTGGCCCTGAAAAGGGCCGTTTTCTAGTCTCTCCCACCCACAAGCACGGCCGCGGGAAGGCCAGCGCCCGCTGCGACGCAGCCTAACCGCCGAAACCGTACAGGGTGCGCCCCTGCCTCTTCAGGGCGTACACCACGTCCATGGCCGTCACAGTCTTGCGCTTGGCGTGCTCAGTGTACGTCACCGCGTCGCGGATCACGTTCTCCAGGAACACCTTCAGCACCCCGCGGGTCTCCTCGTAGATCAGACCAGAGATGCGCTTCACGCCGCCCCTGCGAGCCAGGCGGCGGATGGCGGGCTTCGTGATGCCCTGGATGTTGTCGCGCAACACCTTGCGGTGCCGCTTGGCGCCACCCTTGCCGAGCCCCTTTCCTCCCTTGCCGCGGCCTGTCATCCTTCCTTCCTCGGGCAAAGCAAAACGTGCACAAACAGCAGCTGCAGCGGCTGGCGAGTCGGCTACGGTCTGCGCCCAGCGCGCCCGCCGCCCCCCTATATAGACTCTGGCCCGCCCTCCCCCCACCACGCGCAACCGAGGGCATATAAGCGCAGCACGGAGGCGCGCGGGCCCGTTGTCAAGGCAGCACCGGACGCCGCGCCGCACCTAACCTCCACGCACGCCGCTCCGCTACCGCCAACGCTACCGCCATGGCCCGCACAAAGCAAACGGCCCGCAAGTCCACCGGCGGAAAGGCGCCGCGCAAACAGCTCGCCACCAAGGCGGCGAGGAAGAGCGCGCCCGCCACCGGAGGCGTCAAGAAGCCCCACCGCTACAGGCCGGGCACCGTCGCCCTGCGAGAAATCAGGCGCTACCAGAAGAGCACAGAGCTGCTCATCCGCAAGCTGCCATTCCAGCGCCTAGTGCGCGAGATCGCCCAGGACTTCAAGACCGACCTGCGCTTCCAGAGCTCCGCAGTCATGGCCCTGCAGGAGGCCAGCGAGGCCTACCTCGTCGGCCTCTTCGAAGACACCAACCTGTGCGCAATCCACGCCAAGCGCGTCACCATCATGCCCAAGGACATCCAGCTCGCGCGCCGCATCCGCGGCGAGCGCGCCTAAACCGCGCCGCGGCACCGCACCGCACAAACAAAAACGGCCCTTTTCAGGGCCACTAACATCTCTCCGTCGCGAGCAAACTTTGTCGGTCGCCTGCCTCTCGCCCCGCAACCCAAAAACAAAAACCACCACTTCCCGTCCGTCCGCCACACACACCCGCTCACTCTGCCTGCCTGCTAGCAGCGCGCAACAATCACACATCATCCCTCCCCGGCGCTCAAAGCGCACAATACCCAACGGCCGACGTCACACCGCACGGGTGGCTGGCCGGCCGCCGCTTTCGTTTCGAAAACAAAAAAAACCCGCACTCCACTCCGACGGCCAACGGCCAGGCAGGCGCGCTCGCTCGCTCTACACGCCACCGAAATCCCCGCCGACTCCTTCCACATCTCAACGTGCCCCCCGTTGCAAAACATAACACACACAAAGAAACAAAACAAAGACCAGACACGACTAGACAAGACACACATCCGAGAAGAACGAACGCAGGCAAGCCAACCAACGTATTCAAACAAAACAACGTGACAGAAAACCAACCGTCGGCCGCCGCCACAAACACGGCGACAATCAACCACGACAACAACAACACCGCTTACCGCTACCGCCGCCCACACCCGCCACCGACCCCCGCAATCAAACCACCACGGCACGCAAACAGCATCCCCACGGGCATACAGACAGACACCCACACCAAACGCAACACGACAATCAAAACCTTCCCCGACGTGCTTTGATGGCCCTGAGAAGGGCCGTTTTGGGCCGCGCGTCTCTTGCGCGCCACTAGACGACGACGGGGGGTGGGGACGACGGGGTCAAGCGCCAAACCCTTCCTTTCCCATCTCTTTCTCCTCTACTCTACTCTACTTCTTCTTCTTGGGCGAAGCCTTCGCCTTAGACGGCGTCGTCGCCTTCTTCGGGCGCGGCGCCTTCGGCTTCTTCGTCGGAACCTTGGCGGCCTTCTTCGCCTTCGACGGCGACTTGGCCTTGGCCGGCTTGGCCGCAGCCGCCTTCTTCGCACCCGCGGGAGCGGCCGACGCCGCAGACGCCTTCTTGGCGGCGCCCGCCTTCCGACCGGTCGCCGCCTTCACGCCACCAGCCTTCTTTGCGCCGGCCGCACGGGCGCCCTTCTTCTCCTTGCTGGCCGGAGCGGCGCGCTTCTTCTTGGCACCGCCAGCACGAGCCTTGCCGCCCTCGGCCGCCCCCCCGCCGCCGGCGCCGGCAAGCTTGAACGAGCCGGACGCGCCCTTCCCCTTCGTCTGCACCAGCTCGCCCGCCACGACGGCCGACTTGAGGTACTTCTTGATAAACGGCGCCAGCTTCTCCGCGTCCAGCTTGTAGTGCGCGGCTATGTACTTCTTGATCGCCTGCAGCGACGACCCGCCGCGCTCCTTCAGACTCTTGATGGCGGCCGTCACCATCTCAGAGGTGCGCGGGTGCGCAGGCTTGGCGCGCGGCTTCTTCGCAGACGACGCAGACTTGGCCTTCTTCGTAGTGCCGGTGGCGGCGGGTGCCGCAGCAGTCTCGTTCGTAGCCGCCTGATCTGCCATTTCGACGACGCGCGTAACACACAGCGAGAGCGAGAGCGAGAGCGAGCGGGACGGCAGGCACGCAAGCACAGCACAGCACGGCAGAGCAGAGCAGAGAATGAGATGCTCAGGTTGTTATAGTGTACCGAAGTTCCACTGGGCTGTGCCCGTCTGACTTCAAGTTATGCGCTTGGGGATTTATGAAAGTGAGGTATTGTGCTATGTGCGTGTTTTTATGTAAATGTTTGTTCTGTGTGTGGGTAAGTGTTCTCTAAATGTCTCTAAATTGACGGGTGAGTGTTAGTTTTGGGCGCTTATGTTGAAAATCGGGGTGTTCGCGACCTAAATTTTGTATGAGGTTGTGGGGCGATGTTTGTGCTTTCTCATATAGTTTGGCGGACTTCTCCTTTATGAGGGAGTATATGGTTGGGTGGCCTAAAAATTCTCTAATTTGTGTGTTTCGGACGTATCTGTCAGCGCCTGTGATGACTCGGAAGGTTTTGTTTTGGAGTCGCTGTAATCGTGCCAGCGTGGTGTCTGACGCCATCGACCATACTTCCGATCCATACAAGATGGCCGGTAGCATGAGCTGGCGCCAGAGAAGCATTTTGCAGCTTAGGGTGAGGCCGTCACCCTTTAGGAGGGGGTATAGCTGCGACAGGAGGGCGCAGCCTTTGTTGGCAGTTTTGTGGACGTGTTGTTGCCACGTAAGACGCCTGTCTATTTCGAGCCCTAAGTATGTAATACGGTTACGCCAGGCTAGGTCCCGACCACCAATGGTGAGTTGTTGGTCTGGGAGTTTCAGCCTGGTCGTAAAGTATATTGCTTGGGATTTCTCGGGGTTAATCTTGATTTTCCAAATGTTGCACCACTGAGTGATGACGTCGAGGTGTTCTTGTAGCTTGCGTCGTATGAATGCAAGGTTACGACAGCTCCTGAAGATTGCTGTATCGTCGGCGTAGAGAGCAATCCCTCCGCCGACCTGCTTGGGTATGTCGTTAGTGTAGACTGAGTATAGAACGGGACCCAAGACCGAACCCTGCGGTACTCCGGCCGCAATCGGTCGTGTCTGGCTCGATCTCGATCCACTTCTTACGAAGAATTGACGCTCCGCAAGAAATGAATCAATGATTTGTATTAGATGTCCTGGGCACCCTATTTGGTCTAGTTTATATATTAGGCCATCGTGCCAGACGCGGTCAAATGCCTTCTCTATATCCAGGAACACTGCTCCTGTAGATTCTCTCTTTGCCCTGGCCAGGCAAATGTGCTCTACCAAGCGCAGGCATTGTTGGGTTGTGGAGTGTTCAGAGCGGAATCCAAACTGCTCGGGCATCAGGATGTTGTGTGCAGTAAGGAAGTGTTGAAGGGGTGAGAGGATGAGCAGCTCGAGTATTTTACTCATGCCATTTAGTAGGGAGATAGGTCTATAGCTTTCTGGAAGGAGCAGGTTTTTATTAGGTTTGGGGAGGGTGATTACTTTCGCAGTTTTCCACACTGAGGGGAAGTAGGTGAGCTTTAGGCAAGCGTTGAAGACGCTTGCCAGAAATGTTATGGCAGGAGGTGGAAGGTGCTTTAGGAGTGGGCTGCGGATGCGGTCAGGGCCAGGAGCTTTGTGGTTTCCCTGA